>NC_141873.1:475875057-476026572 GCF_056163025.1 Triticum urartu | reverse complement strand
GACTGCTTCACGGCTTCGAGCCGCGGACAGGCACTTACAAGCCGCTTAACAAGTCCGAACTAGCTGCTAGGTATAGGCTCGGCAGGCCACAACCGGACTATCAGGCCCTTCATGGCTAGCTCTGTTGACCTGTGCAGCTTGACCAACTGCTTTAGCTGGTCGCTGAGGGGAAACGGATGTTCGGGTCCAAGACATTGGGACCAGAATAGCTTCTCCATAGACATCCCTTCTTCGGCTCTATAATGCTCGGCAGCATAAGATATACTGCACGGCAGATCCATAAACGCCCCTGGAAAACCCAAATTCAGATAATTACAAGGAACGTTTCTTCTACATACTTGCTTTGCATGGTGAAAGAATTACCCGCCGCAATCTCCTTGTCCGCCTAAATTTCCTGGAGGGCGTTCTGGGCTTCAGCTCGTGCATCCTGTGCGCTCTGGCGGGCCTTCACCAGTTCGGACTCTTGCGCCTTACAATCGTAGTCCAAGGACTCAAATCTCTCGATCGTGCCCTGGAGCTGTTGCTGCGCCTCGCCAACCTGGGCCTCGTGCTTCTCGCGCGCGGTGTGTTCCTTGGTCGCTTCGTCCTCGGCCTCAGCTAACGCCTTCTTGAGGGCTGCCACCTCGGTCGTGGCCCCTAATATAGTTTATGACACCTGAGTCCGGACAGACTATTCATCTTTTATTAAAATGTACCCGCAGGTTACTGCATACCTTGGCTATCCTCCAGCTGCTTCTTCACGAGGCCGAGCTCTTCCTTAGCCCGCTCCAGTTTCCGCTTCAGTCCGGAGACCTCCGCAGCATGAGCGGCGGCGGCCTGCAGCGATACCTGCTTATTCACACAGACAACTTATGTTAGACTCCTGCGATATTTCTTCTCGATCCTCTGTTCGGCCTTTTCTTTCCGAACACCAAACAGAGCATCAGGGGCTACTGTCTATACTGTGATATTCTTCCTACAAATGCATTACTTACCTAAAAGCCCGATAGAAGGCTAGTGCAGGCTTCGGTCAGTCCGCTTTTTGCGAACTGGACCTTCTCTATTACCGTGCCCATAAGGGTGCGGTGTTCATCCACAATAGAAGCGCCTCGTAGCGCCTCCAGCAGATTATCCGGTGCCTCTGGTTGGACAGAGGTCAGCGGCGGAATAGGCACATTCCCTCCTTTTGGAGAATGCCGTTCGCTAGACTCCGAAGCCGCATAGATTTTCAGAATGGTATCCGGCTCAGGTCTGAAGGGAACTCGGCCCCCGTCACTAGTCCCCTTAGGGGCTTTTTTCCCCGTGTGTTCGATAACTGAGGAATCATCCTGGGGCGCCACCCCGATGATCTCCGGAAGCCCCCCGGTCGGGGAAGGTCTTTTGTGACACCACCTCGTCGTCACCCTTGGGACAAACAGAATGAGCAGGTTGTGGAGACATGCTAGCCATCTCCTTTGAGTCTAGCAACCCCTCTGTCGAGGATCGCGGGGAGCCATCGCGTGCTGGACTGCAATAACAAGGTTTAAGGTATATCAATATTACAAACCGGGAAGGCCTGACGTTTTGGGATTCTGGTACTTAAGAGGAGGCCCGAGGCTTGGTCTGGCGAGGTCGCTCCGGACTGCTATCAACATCCCACACGGAGTTATCCATGGGGGAGCCTCTAACCCTCTTAGGCGCTTTCGCCTCCGGATTTTTGGGGGCCGCTCTCCTCTTCCTCCCCACTTCAGGTGGGGAGTCGCTTTCTTCTTCCTCTTCGTCGTCATCGTCAGTGGGCGAATAGGAAGTCTCGCCTTCGGACATCACGTTCAGACCACCTTTTTGGCGAAGGCCCTTCTTGGCCCCTTTGGCCTCTTTCTTGGCCGTCTTCTCTCGCACCTCATAAGGTGCTGGAAAAAGCATTTTCGTCAGTAATGGGAATTCTTGGTCTTCGAGCAGCGGAGCCGGACAGTTATTCCCCTCAGCTATCTTGATCCAGGCCTGAAAACACGGGTAGGAAAGCTTAGGATTTTTCTCAAAATATGCCAGTAAAGGGTACGCCTTGAAAACATTAAAAGAACTTACCGGGTTGGCCTGGCATTTTAAGCTAAGCCCGCAATCTTCAGTCGTGGGCGGTGGCGTCTCACCGGCCTTGAAGTGCACTTTCCAGATTTCTTCGTGTGTCGTGCCGAAGAGCTCTAGTAGCGTCTGGTGGTTGGTCGCATCATACTCCCACAGATAGCAAGTCCGGCGTTGGCACGGAAGGACTCGAGGAATGAGCATGACCTGGACCACGTTGACAAGCTTGATCTTCCTATCTATCATGTTCTGGACGCACGTCTAGAACCCAGTCAGCTCGTCTGAGGGACCCCAGGTTAGGCCCCTCTCTTTCCAGGAGGTGAGCCGCATCGGGATTCCGGATCAGAATTCGGGGGCCGCCACCCAGTTGGCGTCACGCGGCTCGGTGATATAGAACCACTTCGACTGCCACCGTTTCACCGTCTTTGCGAATGAGCCTTCGGGCCAGGTAACATTGGGCATCTTGCCCACCATGGCGCCTCCGCACTCTGCTTGTTGGCCGCTCACCACCTTCGGCTTCACATTGAAGGTCTTCAGCCATATGCCGAAATGATGCGGGATGCGGAGTAAGGCCTCACACACGACAATGAATGCCGTGATGTTGAGGATGAAGTTGGGGGCTAGGTCATGGAAGTCTAGCCCGTAGTAAAACATCAGTCCACGGACGAAGGGGTGAAGAGGGAAGTCCAGCCCGCAGACGAAATGTGTGAGAAACACAACCCTCTCGTGGGGCTCTGGAGTAGTGATGATCTGTCCCTTGGCCGAGAGTCAGTGAGCGATCTCCTTGGCCAAATATCCGGCCTCCCGGAGCGCCTTGATATCCCTCTTCTTGATGGAGGAGGCCATCCACTTACCCCCAGCTCCGGATCCGGACATCTTTGGACTGCTTTCTCAGACGAGGGAAAAGCTAAAATATTGGGTGCTGGAGCTCAGGGACCGAAGGACCGAGGAGGAGCCGACGTGTGGGTGAAGAAAGGGAATCCTTATCCCCTTATAAAGGCCATGAATATCAAGCGTCTCCCCACTCGCCTTAAACTCGCCTATTCCCAAGGGCCGTGCAGACGGCACGGTTGGGTCACCCACGCCCGTATCGATGAAAATCGCATAATAAGGGGACACGATCTCTGCTTCGACACAACGTGCCAATGGCAACCGCGTCTCGGAACGTGGAGCGGCAGACGAAAAACGGTTCGAAATTATGACCGAACCAACAGATTAGACTCGTGTAAAAATATATTCTCTTTGCGGATATGTATGGTGTGTGTGACAGGTCCGGATACTATCATCGCATCCGAAGACTACCTTAAAGTTCGGATATAAGGGAACCCGCCTTGCAATGCCGAAGACAATCTGCACGCCGAACTCCTCGTCATTGAAGCCAGGTTCAGGGGCTACTGAGGGAGTCCTGGACTAAGGGGTCCTCGGGCGTCCGACCTGTTATCCATGGGCTGGACTGATGGGCTGTGAAGACATGAAGGCCGAAGACTGTACCTTTGTCTGGATTGGACTCTCCTTGGCATGGAAGGCAAGCTTGGTGATCGACTATGAAGATTACTTCTTATGTAACCGACTCTTTGTAACCCTAGACCCCCCGGTGTCTATATAAACCGGAGGGGTTAGTCCGGAAAGGATATATTCATTACCATAGTCATACATGCCAGGCTTCTAGGGTTTAGCCATTACGATCTCGTGGTAGATCAACTCTTGTACTACTCATATTCATCAAGATCAATCAAGCAGGAAGTAGGGTATTACCTCCATAGAGAGGGCCCGAACCTGGGTAAACATCATGCTTCCCGTCTCCTGTTACCATCGATCCTAGACGCACAGTTCGGGACCCCCTACCCGAGATCCTCCGGTTTTGACACCGACACCCGCCCCTTCAACATATATAAGGAGGGGCAGGGCACCCCAAGAGGGATAGAAAAAAATTGCTAAGGCTAGACACAACTAAAAGGGGAGCCGGCTTCTGCGGCGACTCCCTGATGAGGATAATGAGACCTAGCCACAAACAACATGTAGGGCTATTACCAGATGATGTTTCCCGGGGCCTAAAGCTATCTAAATCCTTGCCTTGCGTGTTGCGCCTCTCGATTCCGATCAACCCTTCAAGCTAACGAGATTGAACTAGGTATGATGATACCGATGATCGAATCTCGGGCAAGTAACATACCGATGACAAAGGGAATAACGTATGTTGTTATGCGGTTTGACAGATAAAGATCTTCGTAGAATATGTAGGAGCCAATATGAGCATCTAGGTTCCTCTATTGGTTATTGATCGGAGATGTGTCTCGGTCATGTCTACAAAGTTCTCGAACCAGTAGGGTCCGCACGCTTAATGTTCGATGATGATTTGTATTATGAGTTACGTGATTTGATGATTGAAGTTTGTTCGGAGTCCCGGATGAGATCACGGACATGACGAGGAGTCTCGAAATGGTCGAGGGGTAAAGATCGATATATTGGAAGGCTATATTCGGACATCGGAATGGTTCCGAGTGATTTGGGTATTTTTTAGAGTACCGGGGAGTTACGGGAATTCCCCCGGCGAAGTTAATGGGCCTTATTGGGCTTTAGTGGAGAGAGGGAAGAAGGGCCAAGAGGTGGTGCGCACCTCCCTATCGGTGTCAAAACCGGCGGATCTCGGGTAGGGGGTCCCGAACTGTGCGTCTAGGATCGATGGTAGCAGGACACGGTGGACACGATGTTTACCCAGGTTCGGGCCCTCTCTATGGAGGTAATACCCTACTTCCTACTTGATTGATCTTGATGAATATGAGTATTACCAGAGTTGATCTACCACGAGATCGTAATGGCTAAATCCTAGAAGTCTAGCCTATGTGGGTATGGTAATGAGTATATGTGTCTGTCCTTTCCGGACTATCCCCTTCGGTTTATATAGACACCGAGGGGATCTAGGGTTTACATGGAGTCGGTTACATAAGAAGGAATCTTTGGTCGCCAAGCTTACCTTCCACGCCAAGTAGATCCCAATCTGTACACGGTGCAGTCTTTGGCCTTCATGTCTTCACAATCCATCAGTCCGGCCCATGGATAACAGGTCGGACGCCCGAGGACCCCTTAGTCCAGGACTCCCTCAGTAGCCCCTGAACCTGGCATTCAATGACGAGGTGTTCGACACGCTGATTGTCTTCGGCATTGTAAGGCAGGTTCCCCTTTGTCCGAAGTCCAAGATAGTCTTCGGATGTGATGATAGTATCCGGACCTGTCACATACCACACACACAACCGCAGAGAGAGTATATTTTTCACACAAGTTCTAACCGCTGACAGCTTTTTACAACATGACATTACGTTTGTTTGGTCATAATTTCAAACCGCTTTTCGCCTGCCGCTCCACGTCTTGAGACGTGGTTGCCATCGGCTCATCTTGTCAAAGCAGAGATCGTGGCCCTTATAGCGGGATTCTCATCAATGCGGGCATGGGTAACCCAACCGTGCCGTTTATACAGCCCTTGGGAATAGGCGAGTTTTTAGGACGAGTGGGGAGGCGTTTGATATTCTCGGCCTTTATAAGGGGATAAGGACACTCTCCCTTTACACACACCCTTCTTCATCTTCAGTCCTTCCGTCCTCGAGCTCTAGCGCCCAAGCTTTTAGCTTTTCCTCGTTCAATAAGGCACTCCAATCATGTCCGGATCCGGAGCTGGAGGCAAGTGGATGGCCTCCTCCATTAAGAAGGACATCACGGAGCTCTGGGAGGCCGGCTATCTAGCCAAGGAGATTGCTCACCGACTCCTGGCAAAAGGGAAAATCGTCCCTACCCCCGAGCCCCATGAGAGGGTTGTGTTTCTCATACACTTCGTCCGTGGGCTGGGATTCCCTCTTCATCTATTTGTCCGTGGATTGATGTTTTACTATGGGTTGGACTTCCACGATCTGGCCCCCAACTTTATCCTCAATATCTCCTCGTTCATAGTTGTGTGCCAAGCCTTTCTCCGTATCCCACCTCACTTTGGCCTATGGCTGAAGACTTTTAATGTAAATCCAAAGGTGGTGCGCGACCAACAGGCCAAGTGCGGAGGTGCCATGGTGGGCGAGATGCCCAATACCACCTGGCTCGAAGGCTCCTTTGTAGAGACGGTGAAGGGATGGCAATCGGGGTGGTTCTATATCACCGAGCCGCGTGATGCCAACTGGGCGGCGGCTCCCAAATTCCGATCCGGAGTCCCGATGCGGCTTACCACCTGGCAAGAGAAGGGCCTGTCATGGGGATCTTTGGAAGAGATCACGGGGCTCCAAACGTGCCTCCAGAATATGATAACCCAGAATATCAAGCTCGTTGACGTGATCCAGGTCATGCTTGTATGCCGGATCCTTCCATGTCCGCATCGGACCTGTTATTTGTGGGACTTCAATTCGGCCGAGCAACAGACACTGCTAAGGCTTTTCGGCACAACGCACGAAGATATTCGGAAGGTGCTCTTCAAGGGCACCGAGACGCCGCCACCCTCGACCAAAGATCGCGGGCTCAACTTTAAGCGTCAGGCCAATTCGGTAAGCCATCAAGGTATAGTCTTTAAGGACACACTTCAAGGAAGGATACTAAGCCTTCTTGTCAATTTCTTTTTCAGGGCTGGGTCGGCCTAGCGGGACGGATTAATAGTCCGGCTCCGCTGCCCGAAGACGAAGAAACCCCACTCCTTACGGAGATGCTATTTCCGGCGCCATACGACATGCCGGAGAAGAAGGTCAAAACCATGGCCAAGGGGACCAGGAGTGGGCTTCGTCGAAGAGCACCTTGGTCATCTCATCTGACGATGAGACAGACCCCTCAGCCGCCGACGATGACGATGAGGAGGGAGGCGACTTCCCTCCTGTGAGAGGATGGGAGAAAAGGGAGGCCTCCACGAGCTTGGTGGCGGAAGCGCCCAAGAGGGGGAGAAGCTCCCTCGCGGATAACTCCGTGTGGGATGTTGATAGTAGTCCGGAGCGACCTCGTCGGGCCAAGCCTCGGGCCGCCTCGTGAGTACCAGAATCAAAAACATCTGGCCTTCTCGGTTTGTAATATTGACACATCTTAAACCTTGTCATTGTAGTCCGGCACTCGAAGGAGATGGCTAGCATGTCTCCGCCACCTGCTCATTCCATCTCACCCAAGGGTGATGATGAGGTGGTGTCCAAAAAGACTTTCCCAGGCCGGGGGAGATTCCGGAGACCATCGGGGTGACGCCCAGGATGACTCCTCGACCGCCGGACATACGGGGGAAAGAGTCCCCACGGGGACTGATGACGGGGCTCAAGTTCCCTTCGGGCCTCAGCCGGATGCCATTCCGGAGATTTACATGGCTCCGGGGTCCAGCGAACGTGTAACACCCCGGATACGACTTTCCATATTGTAACTCCGACTCTTGCCTTTTCCGGAGATGCGATATGACTTTCCCTCGTGGCTGGGTTTTTACCTCATTTTGCTTTTTGTTCTTGTCATGCATTTCATATCATGTCATCATGTGCATCGCATTTGCATACGTGTTCGTCTCATGCATCCGAGCATTTTTCCCATTGTCCGTTTTGCAATCCGGCAGTCCTACGTCCTCCGGCGCCCCCTTTTGTCTCTTTTCGTGAGCGAGTGTTAAACTTTCTCAGAATGGACCGAGATTTTCCAAGCGGCCTTGGCACACCACCGGTAGACCGCATGTCAAGTTTCGTGCCATTTGGAGTCCGTTCGATACTCCAACGGTTAACCGGGGAACCGTAAAGTCCTCGTGTGTGTTGCAGCCCAACACCCCTCCAAAGTGGCCCAATAACCCATCAAAACCTATCCCATGTCCTACGCCGTCGGATCACGATCGCGTGGTCGAAAACTACACCTCATTTGGACACACCCACCTCCTTCTATGTATAAATATGTCCTCCACGTCCAATTTTCGGGCGAAAACCCTAGATCAAACCTCCTCCTCGCCGCCGCACATGTCCGCCGCCATCCGGACGAATCGCCGCCGCGGCCCGCAGCCAACGGGGTCCTGCCACGTGGCGCGCCCACCGTCCCCGCGCCACCGGCCCGCCAGGCCCGGGTCGGGCCCCCCGAGCCCGCGCGCTCCTCCCGCGCCCCGCCGCCGAGTCTCCGCCGGCCGCCACCTCCGCGCCCGCTCCGTCGTGCACCGCCGCCTTCACCGCCTTTCGCCGGAGCCGCCTTCGCCGGCCGCCGTTTCGCCGGTGCGCCCCGCCCCGCCGCCGCTCGGCTTCCCCGCCAGAGTCCGCCTCCCCGCCGCTGCCGTGCCCGGATCCGGTGAGAACCGTGCCGGATCTGACCCGCCGGACCTCCTCCGCAGCCGCCCCTTGGCGGAGAAGCCCCCTCACCGGATTTGACCTCGGTCCGTGCGCCACCGATGAACCCTAGATCTGGCCTGAGGGTATAATTTCCGTCTAAGTCCTTTTTCTGCTATATTTTCAAGCCCTGTTCATCGCATCATAACTTCTCATCCGTAGCTCCGTTTTGTGCGTGCAATATATCAAAATGTTCATTAGGATGTGCTATTCTTTTTGTTCCATTGTGCCATACTTGTTTGAGTCCATTTTGATGCCCAAATCATTGATGCAAGAGTGCTATAAATTGTTAGGTGCTGATCCTTAGCAGAGTATGAGCATTTGTCATTTTTGCTACATTTGTTGTGTGCTGCATATGGACTTGAGCTATACATATGTTTTGGGTTATGCCATGCCATCTTTACGGGGGTGTATGCCATGTATTTTTGTGATCAATGTGGTGACTAGCACAAGCATGCAAAGTAGCTCTCGTGATATTGCTGATTCTAGAGACTTAGAATTTCACTAAGTCATTTCCCTGCTATTATTTTTATGCCATGTATTCATGTTGTTACAGTGAGTTCCATTCTTATTTTGAGTATGTTCAGTAAGGATGTTTTGGACATATGGTTATGCTCTATCCATCCATGCCCCTGTTTGCATTTATGGATTGCCCTAGAATGTCTTAAGCTTGCTCTACTTTTGCTATAAAATGTTCCTGGCAGATTGTTTACATGTTAATCAATTTTGCCAAGGTTGTTGTAGTTGATCCATGCATGCTATGAACTTGATATTGCCTTGGTTAGCTTCTTGAACATGTCTTCTTGCTGATGCTATGCTTATCTTGTCATGCAATGCCTTGTGTTGAGTGAATCGTGCTCGCAAAGATGCCTTCATAATTCTGTTTATGCCATGCTCATTTTTCTGCTAAGTCTGAATCTGTTAATGAAACTTTCTATGTTTACATGGGTGCCATCATATCTTCGGATCCTTTTTGGCTTATGGTCAGTAAGGGACTTTTGTTCTATGCTTTGAGAACATTTATGCCATGCCTTTGTTTTCTATGATATGATCCTGTAGAATGTTGTTTGCTTGCTCTAAACATTGCTTCCTGATGTTAATTTCTGGCATGCTAGTATTTTCACTAAGTGTGATGCTGATATGTTTTGCACTTTTGCCATGCTTGCTTGAACCTTCTCTTGTGTGATTTAGCCGTAGCTCAGTGTTCATCTTTTGTCAAGCATCGTGAGGAGATCACTGCCATGTGCTTTGTTGCTATGTTGGTGTGCAGTAGCTTAGTTAATTGTTGCATTCTAGATGGCATCGTGCTGTTAATCGCAGAATTGTGCCTTTCTTGTTTTGCTTGCCATTTGCAAACCGTGCATCCGATTCCGGTGATCTTTATATCGATTTCGACCGAAATCAACTCATCTTTACAGCGGCACACTTGGTTTGCTAAGTTGAGGCCTGGTTCAATCTTTTCCTTCCGGAGCTCGCATATGCATTGCATATCACATCCCGCATATCATGGTATGTTTTGCGTCATGTTGCTTGTGCATTGCACCGTGGTTGATTGTTGTTTCCTTTGCTTCTGTTCTTGCCTTGGGTAGAGCCAGGAGACGAGTACGTGACCGAGGAACCCGTTGAGTATGCTTACGAGGATCAAGCTTTCGTCAACTCGGAGAACTTTGCGGGCAAGATGACCATACCCTCGAAATCACTTCTATCTTTGCTTCCTAGTTGTTCACTCTATTTCTATGCCGCGATACCTACCACCTGCTATATCATGCCTCCCATATTGCCATGACAAGCCTGTAACCCACCTTCCCTAGCAAACCGTTGTTTGGCTATGTTACCGCTTTGCTCAGCCCCTCTTATAGTGTTGCTAGTTGCAGGTGAAGATCGAGTTTGTTCCATGTTGACACATGGATATGTTGGGATATCACAATATATCTTATTTAATTAATGCATCAATATACTTGGTAAAGGGTGGAAGTCTCGGCCTTATGCCTGGTGTTTTGTTCCACTCTTGCTGCCCTAGTTTCCGTCATACCGGTGTTATGTTCCTTGATTTTGCATTCCTTACGCGGTTCGGTGCTATGGGAACCCCTTGACAGTTTGCTTTGAATAAAACTCCTCCAGCAAGGCCCAACCTTGGTTTTACCATTTGCCACCTAAGCCTTTTCCCTTGGGTTCCGCAGACTCAAGGGTCATCTTTATTTTAAACCCCCGGGCCAGTGCTCCTTTGAGTGTTGGTCCAACCTGTCAGCAGCCGGTGGCCACCAGGGGCAACTCTGGGCTGGCCTACCGGAATCTTGGACAATCCGGTGTGCCCTGAGAATGAGATATGTGCAGCTCCTATCGGGATTTGTCGGCACATTCGGGCGGCTTTGCTGGCCTTGTTTTACCATTGTCGAAATGTCTTGTAACCGGGATTCCGAGCCTGATCGGGTCTTCCTGGGAGAAGGAATATCCTTCATTGACCGTGAGAGCTTCTGATGGGCTAAGTTGGGACACCCCTGCAGGGTTTTGATCTTTTGAAAGCCGTGCCCGCGGTTATGGGAAGATGGGAATTTGTTAATATCCGGTTGTAGAAAACTTGACACTTAACTTAATTAAAATGCATCAACCGCGTGTGTAGCCATGATGGTCTCTTTCCGGCGGAGTTCGGGAAGTGAACACGGCTTTGGAGTTATGTTTGAACGTAAGTAGTTTCAGGATCACTTGTTGATAATTTCTAGTTCATGACCGTGCTTTGCTTCTCTTCTCACTCTCATTTGCGTAAGTTAGCCACCATATATGCTAGTGCTTGATGCAGCTCCACCTCACTACCTTTTCCTACTCATAAGCTTAAATAGTCTTGGTCTCGCGGGTGTGAGATTACTGAGTCCTCGTGGCTCACAAATACTTCCAAACAGTTGCAGGTGCCGATGATACCAGTGCAGGTGACGCAACCGAGCTCAAGTGGGAGCTCGATGAAGACCTTTTTGTTGTTGTGTTTCATTTCATTTGATCAGTAGTGGATCCCAGTTGGGACGATCGGGGATCTAGCATTTGGGGTGGTCTTTCTTTTATTTTGGTTCCATAGTCGGACCTTGATTGTATTCTGGATGATGTAATTCTATATTTATGTATTTTTTGAAGTGGCAGTTGTAAGCCAACTCTTTATCCCTTTCATATTCAGTACATGGGATGTGTAAAGATTACCCCTCTTGCGACATGCCTACTATGCGGTTATGCCTCTAAGTCGTGCTCCGACACGTGGGAGATATAGCCGCATCGTGGGTGTTATAGAACGACATTCCCCCCAAGGAGGGATTGTGCCTGTTCCACCGGTGACCTCTGTCCAACGAGAGGCACCGGATAACCTGCTGGAGGCGCTATGAGGCGCCTTTATCATGGATGAGCATCGTGTCCTTATGGACACGGGAATAGAGAAGGTTCAGTTTGTCAAAAGTAGACTGACCGAAGCCTGCACCAGCCTTCTAACGGGCTTTGAGGTGAGTAATGTGATTATAGGAGAAATATCACCATATAGACAGTAGACCCTGATGCTATGTTTGGTATTCGGGAGGAAAAGCCGAACAGAGGATCGAGAATAAATACCGCAGGAGTCTAACATGAGTTGTCTATATGAATAAACAGGTATCGCTGCAGGCTGCCACTACTCATCCTACGGAAGTTTCCGGACTGATGCAGAAACTGGAGCGGGCCGAGGAGGAGCTCTGCCTTGTGAAGAAGCAGTTGGAAGATAGCCAAGGTATGCAGTAACCTGTGGGTACATTTCGAAAAAATGAGTAGTCCAGCCGGACTAAAGTTTCATAAACTTTGTTAGTGGCCACGACCGAGGTGGCGGCCCTTAAGAAGGCGCTAGCCGAGGACGAGGACAAAGCGGCCAAGGAACACGCCTCGCGCGAGGAGCACGAGGCCCGGGTTGGCGAGGCGCAACAACAGCTCCAGGGCGCGATAAAGAGGTTTGAGTCCTTGGATTGCGATTGTGAGGTGCAAGGGTCTGAATTGGCGAAGGCCTGCCAGAGCACGCAGGATGCATGGGCCGAGGCCCAGAGCGCCCTTCAGGAAATTCAGGCGGCCAAGAAGATTACGGCGGGTAAATCTTTCACCATGCATAGCAAGTGTGTAGAAGAAATGTTCCTTGTACTTATCCTGAATTTGGATTTTCCAGGGGCGTTTATAGATCTGCCGCACAGTGTGTCAAATGCTGCCGAGCATTATAGAGCCAAAGAAGGGATGTCTACGGAGAAGCTATTCTGGTCCAAATATCTGGGGTCCGAACATCTGGTGCCCTTCAGTGACCAGCTAAAGCAGTTGGTCGAGCTGCATAGGTTGGCAGAGCTAGCCATGAAGGACCTGATATTCCGGTTGTGGCCTGCCGATCCTATACCTAGCAGCTACTTCAGGCTTGTGCATCGGCTTGTGAGTGCCTATCCACGGCTTGAAGCCATGAAGCGTTCGGTCTGTATTGAAGGTGCGCGAATGGCCTTTCCCCGCGTTAAGACACATTGGGCGAAGCTGGATGCCAAGAAGCTAATGACCGAGGGGCCACCGGAGGGCAAGGAGCATCGTCGGCCTGAGCACTATTTTGATGGTGTCCTGGAGGGGTCCCGCCTTGTGGCGGAGCAATGTTCGAAGGATATCATATTCCCATGAGAACATGTGTATTACCTTGCCCTGTAATATGGAACAATGGTGTTATGTAGTATAATGCTTATGATTTAAATTTACCTCCTGTGCGGCCGTTTATTAACTCTAAGTGTTGACCAGTCGTCGGCTTCTGCCCCCATGTAGATAGTACGGGGGTGTTCGGGATAAATCTAAACACTCTTTACTCCACATTCTGGTCCTTAAAGAAGGTGTTTAGCGCAACGAACAAGGCAAACAGACTATGCGGCCTTTACCAACCTCAATTAGCCATAGGAGTTTGACAATTAAGAAAGTTGGCGAAGCCCCTGGTATTCGGAAGACCGAACTAGGGGCGCTATGCACGCCTAATCAGGGGAACCAATTCATCGCTAGAAGCGGAAAAGAATCTCTAACGATTTGGAACCTCTCGAATAGCTGACCGGCTCTCGTCGCATCATGACAGTCAGTTTTTGGCTTTCTCTACTAAGGTGCTCATTTGGAAGAATCGGGACACAATCGCAGTAGTTCTCCCTTTGCTACCCTAGACGATATAGAGGAATGTAAGGTAGCAAGCACAGGACCCGGGCAACCCAACTATTGAGCAAAGACATCATTCGGAGCCGATGCATATAATGCTATAAGTTCGGGGTGCCGAACTATACTGGAAAAGTGTTCAGACTTTTATTGTCGTAATGCGGGGTGTAATGAAGCCCCTGGCGCAGTAATACGTACCATGGTGTACCTGTGAAATAAGTAATATATACAAAGGTGAGGAAACAGGAAAATTATGTAATAAGCTGACGCCACCATTTATTCACCATTGTGATGTAATTAGTACGTCGAGGCATACTTTGTGCAAGTAATGCGATAAGCAAGTAAAGCTATTTAACATGCCGCAACAAAGGGCGAGCTGCGTGCGGGTATGTAAAACAAGTATGTCAATCGTTTAATAGAGACTACCTGGGGATTCCCTTGTATGCTAGAGCTCCTTGCCTCCTTGGTGTGTTCTGCAAACGGGTCATCCGGATAGACCTCGAAAAGAGAAAAAACCTGTAATAAAAAGAAAAAATAAAGGCGTGCGAATCCTAGGGTTGGTCAAGCTGTACTATGGATCGCGAGCGAGTTAAGCCTCCATCAGTACCCATGGGGTTTTGAGTGCGTAGTTATGTACGCGCGGTACGGATGCCATTTCCTCATCGGGGCTGGGATGGAGGCCGAATTTACTAATTCAGCTATTGACTTACCGAGCTGCCCTGTTGCAGTGTAGTCCGGACCTTCTTAACGATGTCCAGGGGCTCGGCGGCCGAATTATGGTGCCGCTTGAGAAGGCCGCTCTGTACTTCTGCTGCTAGGGCTGCGGTATGCTCCTCTGTATGGAGGGAAGGTTCCGTGTTTCCATTTACTGTAATGAGGCCGTGTGGACCGGGCATCTTGAGCTTGAGATAAGCATAATGTGGCACCGCGTTGAATCTAGCAAACGCGGTTCATCCGAGCAGTGTGTGGTAGCCGCTGCGGAAGGGGACGATATCGAAGATTAGCTCTTCGCTTCAGAAGTTATCCGGGGAACCGAAGACCACCTCCAGCGTGATCGAGCCCGTACAACGGGCCTCCACGCCTGGTATGACTCCTTTAAAGGTAGTTATCGTGGGCTTGATTCATGAGGGATTAATGCCCATTTTGCGTACTGTATCCTGATAGAGCAGGTTGAGGGTGCTTCCACCGTCCATTAGGACTCGTGTCATGTGAAATCCGTCGATGATTGGGTCGAGTACCAATGCGGCCGAACCGCCATGATGGATGCTAGTTGGATGATCACGATGAACAAAGGTGATCGGGAATGATGACCATGGGTTGAATTTTGGGGTGACTGGCTCTACCGCATAAACGTCCCTGAGTGCACGCTTGCGCTCCCTCTTGGTGATGTGTGTAGCATATATCATGTTCACCGTTTTGACTTGAGGCGGGAATTTCTTCTGCCCCCAATGTTCGGCTGCCGGAGCTCCTCGTCTTCGTCCTCGCTCTGCGATTCCCCTTCCCTGTTTCCGCTATTTAGCTTGCTGGCTTGCTTAAAGACCTGGCAATCTCTGTTAGTATGGTTGGCTGGTTTGTTTGGGGTGCCTTGTATCTGGCACGGAACGATTATGCGGTCCAAGCTAGATGGTCCTCCGCCGTTCCTTATATATGGCTTCTTTTGCTGCCCGGACTTGGAGCCACTGAATCCGGAGTGAACTGTAGTGTTATTGGTGTTACCGCCATTGCTTCGGCGTTTGTGTTTGTTGTGCCGGAGCTTGTTGGTGTTGTTTTTGGCCTCAGAGGGGCCTGCTTAGTTGGCTGTGTTTGTACTGCGAGCCAGCCAACTATCCTCTCCCGCTACCGTGTATTCACCATTGTGATGTAACTGGTACGTCAAGGCGTACTTTGTACAAGTAGTGCGATAAGCAAGTAGGGTTATTTAACATGCTGCAACCAAGGGCGAGCTACGTATGGGTATGAAAAGCAAGTATGGCAATCGTTTTAGTAGAGACCACCTGGGGATTCCCTTGTAAGCGAGAGCTCCTTGCCTCCTTGGTGTGTTCTGCAAGCGGGTTGTCCGCATAGACCTCCAAAAGAGAAGAAAACCCGTAAAAAGAAAAGGTAAAAGCGTGCGAATCCTAGGGTCGGTCGAGCCGTACAGTGGATCGCGAAGGAGTGATGCCTCCATCAATTCCCATGGGGTTTTGAGTCCCTAGTTTATGTACGCACAGTATTAGTGCCATTGCCTCATTGGGGTTGGGACGGAGATCAAATTGCTAATTCGGCTCTTGATGAGCCGAGCTGTCCTGCTGCAGTGTGGTCCGGACCCTCTTGATGATGTCCAGGGGCTCGGCAGCCGGATTATAATGCTGCTTGAGAAGGCCGCTCTATACTTCTGCTGCTAGGGCGACAATGTGCTCGTCTGTACGGAGGGAGTGTTCCATGTTTCCATTTACTGTATTGATGCCACGTGGGCCGGGCATCTTGAGCTTGAGATAAGCGTAGTGGGGCACCGCATTGAATCTAGAGAATGCGGTTCGTCCGAGTAGGGCGTGATAGCCACTGCGAAATGGGACGATATCGAAGATTAGTTCTTCGCTTCGGAAGTTATCCGGGGAACCGAATACTACCTCCAGCGTTATTGAGCCCGTACAACGGGCCTCTACGCCTGGTATGACTCCTTTTAAGGTAGTCTTCGTGGGCTTGACCCGTGAGGGGTCAATGCTCATTTTACGTACTGTATCCTGATAGAGCATGTTGAGGCTGCTACCACCGTCCATTAGGACCCGTGTCAGGTGAAATCCGTCAATGATTGGGTAGAGGACTAGTGCGGCTGAACCACCATGGCGGATACTGCTACCTCTTGAGCACTTCGTTGGTTTTTCCCCGAAGAGGAAGGGATGATGCAGCAAAGTAGCGTAAGTATTTCCCTCAGTTTTTGAGAACCAAGGTATCAATCCAGTAGGAGGCTACGTGCGAGTCCCTCATACTTGCACAAAACAAATAAATCCTCGCAACCAACGCGATAAGGGGTTGTCAATCCCTACACGGCCACTTACGAGAGTGAGATCTAATAGATATGATAAGATAATATTTTTGGTATTTTTATGATAAAGATGCAAAGTAAAATAAAAGCAAAGGAAATAACTAAGTATTGGAAGATTAATACGATGAAGATGGACCCGGGGCCATAGGTTTCACTAGTGGCTTCTCTCAAGAGCATAAGTATTCTACGATGGGTGAACGAATTACTGTTCATCAATTGACAAAATTGAGCATAGTTATGAGAATATCTAGGTATGATCATGGATATAGGCATCACGTCCGAGACAAGTAGACCGACTCCTGCCCGCATCTACTACTACTACTCCACTCATCGACCGCTGTCCAGCATGCATCTAGAGTATTAAGTTCATGAAAACAGAGTAACGCTTTAAGCAAGATGACATGAAGTAGAGGGATAAACTCATGCAATATGATGAAAACCCCATCTTGTTATCCTCGATGGCAACAATACAATACGTGCCTTGCTGCCCCTACTGTCACTGGGAAAGGACACCGCAAGATTGAACCCAAAGCTAAGCACTTCTCCCATTGCAAGAAAGATCAATCTAGTAGGCCAAACCAAACTGATAATTCGAAGAGACTTGCAAAGATAACCAATCATACATAAAAGAATTCAGAGAAGATTCAAATATTGTTCATAGATAGACTTGATCATAAACCCACAATTCATCGGTCTCAACAAACACACCGCAAAAAGAAGATTACATCGAATAGATCTCCACAAGAGAGGGGGGGACATTGTATTGAGTCCCAAAAAGAGAGAAGAAGCCATCTAGCTAATAACTATGGACCCGTAGGTCTGAGGTGAACTACTCACACTTCATCAGAGGGGCTATGGTGATGATGTAGAAGCCCTCCGTGATGGATACCCCCTCTAGCGGAGCTCCGGAACAAGCCCCAAGATGGGATCTCATGGATACAGAAAGTTGCGGCGGTGGAATTAGGTTTTGGCTCCGTATCTGATCGTTTGGGGGTACGTAGGTATATATAGGAGTAAGGAGTACGTCGGTGCAGCAACAGGGGGCCCACGAGGGTGGAGGGCGCGCCCCCTACCTCGTGGCCTCCTCCTTTGTTTCTTGATGTAGGGTCCAAGTCCCTTGGATCATGTTCGGTGAGAAAATCATGTTCCCGAAGGTTTCATTCTGTTTGGACTCCTTTTGATATTGCTTTTCTTTGAAACCCTAAAATAGGCAAAAAAAACAACAATTCTGGGCTGGGCCTCCGGTTAATAGGCTAGTCCCAAAAATAATATAAAAGTGGATAATAAATCCCAATAATGTCCAAAATAGTAGATAATATAGCATGGAGAAATCAAAAATTATAGATATGTTGGAGACGTATCAGATACTGGTTGGATGATCTCGGCAGTCAAAGGTGATCGGAAATGACAACCATAGATTGGATTTCGGGGCGACTAGCTCTAACGCGTAGACGTCCCTAAGTGCGCGCTTGCGCTCCCTTTTGGGGATGTGTGTAGCGTATATCATGTTCACTGTTTTCACTTGAGGGGGAAATTTCTTTTGCTCCCCAGTGTTCGGCTGCCAGGGCTCCTCGTCATCGTCCTCGCTCTGTGATTCTCCTTCCTTGTTTCTGCTGTTGACCTTGCTAGCTTGCTAAAAGACCCGGCAATCTCTGTTAGTATGGTTGGCCGGTTTGTCTGGGGTGCCATGTATCTCGCAAGGACGATCGAGTATGCGGTCCAAGCTGGATGGTCCTCTGCTGCTCCTTTTATAGGGCTTCTTTCGCTGGCCGGACCTGGAGCCACTGAATCCGGCATGAACCGTAGTGTCATCGGCGTTATCGCCATTGCTTCAGCGTTTGTGCCTATTGCGCTGGAGCTTGTCGTGCTATTTTTGGCCTCGGAGGGGCCTGTTTCGTTGGCTGTGTTTGTACTGCGAGCCAGCCAACTATCCTCTCCCACGCAAAAGCAGGTCATAAGTGCCCTGAGGGCTGCCATGGATCTCGGCTTTTCCTGGCTGAGGTGGCGGGAAAGCCATTCGTCCTAGATTCTATGCTTAAAGGCCGCTAGGGCTTCAGTGTCCGGACAGTCGACGATCTGGTTCTTTTTGGTTAGGAACCTAGTCCAGAATTTTCTGGCTGATTCTCCAGATTGTTGAACTATGTGGCTTAAGTCATCGTCATCGGGTGGCCGGACATATGTACCCTGGAAGTTGTCGAGGAAGGCCTCTTCCAAGTCCTCCCAGCTGCCGATGGAGTCCTCCGGCAGACTATTTAGCCAGTGTCGAGCTGGTCCTTTGAGCTTTAATGGGAGGTATTTGATGGCATGGAGATCATCTCCTCGGGCCATGTGTATGTGATGAATAAAATCTTCGATCCACACTGCGGTGTCGGTTGTTCCGTCGTATGATTCAATATTGATAGGCTTAAACCCCTCGGGGAATTCATGATCCAGCACCTCGTCTGTGAAGCAGAGAGGGTGTGCGGCACCTCTATAGCAGGCCGCGTCACGGCGTATCTCCGACGTCGTCCGTCTGTGGTTATCGGCCCGGGTGTGATTAAGTTTGTCACATCCGAATAGGTAGCTGTCGTCCCGAGAATGGAAACATCCCCGCGATCCGTAAATAGATCTGTTGTGTCCTGCTCTATTGTCCAATTCCTGCCGAAGATCGTATGTATCGTCCTGAGCTGGTCTGTCCCTGTTTTTGCGACGCGGTGGGGCGGGCTGCTGTTCGGCCTGAGTTGCCGCTTTATCCCGACCGCAGGGTGGCCATTCAGCCGCCCTGTCCCGACCACGTGGTGGTCGGTCCGCATTACGCGAGGGAGATATGTGCTTTGGCGCCTCCTCATCGAATTGAGGTAGCAGTCTGCGTTTCGGGTAGCTCTTGGCTGGGCGGTTAAGGCTGTATTCCTCGGCTGTCAGGACATCAGTCCATCTGTCGACGAGCAGGTCTTATTCAGCTTCAAGCTGCTGTTGTTTCTTTTTCATGCTCCTTGCCGTCGCTATGAGCTACTTAAAGCGCTCCTGCTCGAGAGGATCCTCAGGCACGATTAAGTCTTTGTTGCCAAGGCTTGTCTCATCCTCGGAGGGTGGATGGTAACTATCATCCTCTGAGTCATCTTCTATGGCCTGTTCATCAGGGTTTTCTTGCCTGCTGTCATGTTCCTGTTCAGATGTAGCCCCGACAGGGTCTTCATTGTTTTCGGCGTCTCCTGGAGTACTATTTTCTCCGGTGCCAGTGTTGCCGTCCATTGAGCGGCGGGGCTTGGTGCCACGTTTGGGCTGGCGATGCTTGGACTGTGTCTCGGAGGTTTTATTTGCATCTGGTTCTTCTTTGTCGTCGCAAGATCCTTTAGGTGTATCAACCATTTACACGTCGTACGAAGAGGTAGCCGTCCAACGTCCGGTGAATGGCCGGTTTTGGCCTTGCTCCTTGTCGGCATCGTCGTCCGTACCGTCGATGTCTTCGGAGCCATAGTCAAGCACGTCGGTTAAGTCATCGACGGTGGCTATGAAGTGGGTGGCGGGTGGGAAGCAAAATTCCTCATCATCCGTCTCTAGCTCGAACCGGACATAGTTCGGCTGTGAGTCCTTCTCCAAGGACAGATTCTTTAAAGATTTTAGCACGTCACCCAAAGGCAAGTGCTGGAAAATGTCGGCGGCGCTGAACTCGAAGATCGATAATCGATCTAGCTTGGTGTCCGCGGGCGTACACAGCCCGAAACTTATAGCCGGAGACGAGTTCGAAGTTCCATTAAAGAGAATATTGCAGGGCGCCGAGTCCATGTGCGGCTCCAACGCTGCGGACTCTGCGGCCTCAGATGGCTCGATCTGCTTCGGTTCTAATGTCGTTGCAGCCGCATGAACCATCTGCTGGGTGTGATCCGATGACAGATTTAAGTCACGTTCATCAGGATGAGGGGGAGCGATCGCCGCGGGCTCAAATCACTCGAAGATCAGCTCTCCACGGATACCCGCGACATAGTTCAAGCTACCGAATCCGACCTGATGGCCAGGGGCGTAGCTGTCAATCTGCTCCGGATGGCCAAGCGAGTTGGCCCGCAGTATGAAGCTGCCGAATACGAAGATTTGTCGGGGAGGAAGATTCCTCCTTGGACAGCATCATTATTGACGATTGAAGGGGCCATCGAACATTTTTTCGACGACACAGTGGAACTATGAATGAAAGCACCAATGTCGATGTCAAAAACTGGCGGATCTCGGGTAGGGGGTCCCGAACTGTGCGTCTAGGATCGATGGTAGCAGGAGACGGGGGACACGATGTTTACCCAGGTTCGAGCCCTCTCTATGGAGGTAATACCCTATTTCCTGCTTGATTGATCTTGATGAATATGAGTATTACAAGAGTTGATCTACCATGAGATCGTAATGGCTAAACCCTAGAAGTCTAGCCTATGTGGGTATGGTAATGAGTATATGTGTCTGTCCTTTCCGGACAATCCCCTTCGGTTTATATAGACACCGAGGGGATCTAGGGTTTACATGGAGTCGGTTACATAAGAAGGAATATTTGGTCGCCAAGCTTGCCTTCCACGCCAAGTAGAGCCCAATCTAGACACGGTGCAGTCTTCGGCCTTCATGTCTTCATAGCCCATCCGTCCGGCCCATGGATAACAGGCCGGACGCCCGAGGACCCCTAAGTCCAGGACTCCCTCACTCCCCCCTACCCAAACCGAATTGGACAAGGGGTGGGGGCGCGGCCCCCTTTCCTTCTCCCTCTCCTTACATTCCTTCTTTCCTACTCCGAAAAGGAAAGGGAATCCTACTGGGACTTGAGAGTCCTAGTAGGACTCCCTACACTTGGCACGCCCCTAGGAGGGCCGGCCTCTCTCCCTCCCTTCTTTATTTACATGGGAAGGGGGCACCCCAAAGGCACACCAAGATTTGTCTTAGCCATGTGCGGTGCCCCCTCTATAGTTACACACCTCGGTCATTGTAGCGACCCGACCTCAAACGGTCAAGTCTCTGTGCTTCAGTGTCATCCCTGGATCGGTAATGCTGACACACACAGTACTCGAGGATTTATAACAGAGTAGCAATCACACACGTATTACATCGAATGTCTCCAAAGAGAACTTATTACAATAGATATGGCTTAAGGCCATCTAATACGATAACAGCGGAAGGCTTGGAAGATAAAGTGAGTCCATCAACTCCAACGGCATAGCTGAGCTGCACGGCAACGACCTAACGAACCTTACTCCTCGTATGAAAAGTCTGCAACATAATACGTTGCAGCCCAAAAAATGGGTCAGCAACTGGAATATGCTGGGAAAGTAACACAGTAGAGTAAGAAAGAATAATGCTATCACTACATGCATATTTGGCTGGTGGAAAGCTCTATGGTTACAGTTTTTGCGAAAATCCAATTTTTACCTACAACAAAGGAATAGATTTTAATTTAACTATCATGATAATTGAAACATCATTGAGAAGGTTACTCCAACTCAATCCCAAATTAAAGTAATTATCAACCCAACAATATTAAGTTAAAAGTGATGAGATACTTAAGATACTCCAAGTACTAGATACTCAAGATGTCCATAACCGGGGACACGGCTAACCATGATTAGTTTGTACACTCCGTAGAGGTTTGCGCACTTTTCCACACAAGACTCGATCTCGTCCGTTGGATTTCTCGCACTACATGATGTTTGAGAAACGGATGACCGAGACACAGTCGTTCAGAAACATTAACTCTCTACTCCGGGCAGACCATGCCAAACCTACAACCCACTACCTGCTGATCCACCTCTTCAAGAGCTTCACGTAACTTGCTCAACTATTCTAGAGCCCATAGTAGCTTGTGGCTGCACACGGAAGTTTGTAGCATGAATCATCTCAGTTCCCTTTGAGCCTGGGTGGCGGTCCATAGGAAAATCACACGGAACCCCGGGATCTCCAAAAATACAGGTAACACTGGGTACTCCAGGTGCCTGAATCCCCCCAGATGTGTATTCAAGTTGCCACCTTAAGTTAAACCATTAGTGAACAATCTCACATCTGTCATGGATTTCACTCACCCAAACCATGTCTACGAGCGTAGCATAGCAGTATAAGCAATGCGTATAAGTAACTCCCAAGGTTTGAATATAACAGGACAATAGGTTCTATCTCATCAACTACTTCCCAACCCACAAGTTAATGATATCCTAAGCATGTTTGAGGATTGGAACTAATGTATAAAAACTGGGTGATAAAGGGACATGATCAAAGTGTTACTTGCCTTGCTGACGATCCGCGAAACTTAGGGACTCCAAATAACACGGCTCGCACTCCAGGAATTCTATCGCAAACAGACAATAGTATACATAAGCAATCAAGCAAACAAGCACGGGTAAAACTAAAATAAGAAGATCTACCAGAAAGTTCAACTTAAGAACTCCGGTTAGCAAAAAGAATCAAATCAAACGGAGCAACGAAACTCAAACGGCGAAAGAAACTAGATCCATTTACTAATCTGGACCTGGGTCAAATTTTACAGTAGCAAAAGCTTGTTCAAGTTGATTAAACATAAAGAGGATCTCCAGACGAAGATCTAGGCGCTTGAATCGCCTGATTCCGACAAACGAGTGAAAAGATAAACTAGAACGAAGATCGGATTAGAAATCGCGATCAGAAACAATCGCGGGAAAATCTGATAAAAGAAAACTGACGAACAGGCTAACGGACAAGCGTTCATTGACTGAAACTAACGAGCGAAAACCGTTCGTTGAAACAAATGTATGGACGAACGTCCGTTAAAGAGAAGAACTGGAAAAAAACCGGTGAACCGATCTAAAAAAAAACTAGGGTTTTTCTTAAAAAAACTGAATCGGTTTTCTTAAAAAAACGGCGGCGAACGGCTACCTCGTCGGTCCAGCGAGATGCGGGAGCGGCGGCGGGGCGAGGCGGCGACGGCGCGGCAGGGGAGAGGCGCGGCAGCAGCGACGGTGGGTGGTGGTGGCGGTGGGGGGGGGCTGGGTATTTAAAGGAGGGGGCTGACTTGGGGAGGGGCAAGGGCGGCGGGGGCTGCGGCGTGGGCGGAGTCCGGTTCGGCCAGTCTCCTGGAGGGAGGCGGCGCGCGGCCAGTCTCCTCAAGGGAGACGGCGCGCGGGAGGGAGTGGGCCGGCCCGGCTGGGGTTTCGGCCCAGTCGGTGCCTGGGGATCTTTTTTTTAAACAATTCCGCCGAACAAAAAAATCCTAGAAAATAAAATAAAAATCTATAGATGCCAAAAAAAAAATTCACCGTCTAAATAAAATATTTAGAACGAGATGAACATTTTCTTGGCCCTAAAATGCAATTTTGAAAAACGTGCAATTTTTCTAATGCAAACAAAATTGCAATAAAATCAAAATAAAACAAATATTTGATTTTAATATTTTTCCTCCCATATTTCATTTATTTTGGAGAAGTCATATTATCTCCTCTCATATATTCTAATATGAAATATTTTCGGAGAGAAAAATAATTAAAACCAAAAATCCTCGTTCCAAAATTCGATAAAAATCAAATTTGAAAACCGGGGAAATCCCCAACTCTCTCCGAGGGTCCTTGAGTTCCATAAGATTTTGAGGATCGCGATACGAAATGCAATAAAATATGATATGCAAGAGTGATCTATCTATAACATTCCAAATTGAAAATTTGGGATGTTACAAACCTACCCACCTTAAGATGAATCTCGCCCTCGAGATTCGGGTTGGCTAGAAAATAGGTGTGGGTGGTCTTTGTGAAGATCATCCTCTCATTCACAGGTGGCTTCGTCCTCGGTATGGTGGCTCCACTGAACTTTGCAAAACTTGATAACCTTGCTGCGGGTGACTCGGCTGGCAAACTCCAAAATATTGACTGGCTTCTCCTCATAAGTCAAATCATTGTCCAACTGAATCGCCTCGAAGGGTACGGTATCTCTTAGCGGTATATCGGCCATCTCAGCATGGCACTTCTTCAACTGGGAAACGTGAAACACATCGTGAACTCCTGACAGTCCTTCAGGTAACTCCATCTTGTAGGCAACTTCTCCCATCCATTCCAAAACACGATACGGTCCTACAAATCTCGGGGCTAACTTTCCCTTAACTCCAGAACATTTCACTCCTCGCAAAGATGATACTCGCAGATATACTCTGTCTCCAATTTCATAGGTTACCTCCTTGCGCTTCCAATCTACATAACTCTTCTGTCTGGACTGAGCTATCTTCAGCCTATCTCGAATCAGTTTAACTTTCTCCTCAGACTCTTTGATCAAGTCTGGTCCAAACAACTGTCGGTCTCCAACTTCGTCCCACATCAACGATGTTCTGCACCTTCGTCCATATAGGGCTTCAAACGGTGCCATCTCCAAACTGGCTTGGTAGCTATTGTTGTATGAGAACTCTGCGTAAGGCAGATTGTCATCCCAACTAGACCCATAATCTAGCGCACAGGCTCTCAACATATCCTCCAAAATCTGGTTGACTCTCTCGGTATGTCCATCGGTCTGCGGGTGAAATGCTGTACTGAACTCCAATCTCGTTCGCAAAGTTTGGTGTAGCTGACGCCAAAACTTTGAGGTAAACTGTGTTCCTCTATCTGACACGATGGTCCTCGGAACTCCATGCAGACATACGATCCTGGTCATATATATCTTGGCCAACTTTGCACTAGTATAAGTTGTTTTTACCGGGATAAAGTGTGCCACTTTGGTCAAGCGGTCAACTACTACCCATATAGAATCATATCCTGATCTGTTCTTGGGTAATCTGGTGATAAAGTCCATGCCAAGTTTATCCCACTTCCGTTCGGGTATCGACATAGGCTGTAACAATCCTGCTGGCTTTTGATGCCCTACCTTCACTCTCTGGCATACATCACATACGACTACATACTCGGCGATATCCTTCTTCATCCCTGTCCACCAGAAACGTTCCTTCAAATCCAAATACATCTTGGTGTTTCCGGGGTGTATCGAATATGGTGAGTCATGAGCCTCCTGTAGTCTTGATTTCCTGATCTCTATGTTATTGGGCACATAAACTCGGTCCTCAAACCATAAGGTGTCGTGCTCATCCTCACGAAAACCTTTGGCCTTTCCTTTGGTCATTCTCTCTTTTATCTCGGCAATATCTTTGTCATCCTTCTGAGCTTCTCGAATCTTTCCCAACAATGTAGGCTGAACCTCCATTGTTGCAACAAAACCTCTAGGAATAATCTCCAATCTAAGTTCCCGGAGATCATCTGCTAACTCCTTCGGCAATCCTGTGCTCTCTAAGGTATTAGCATAACTCTTCCGGCTCAAAGCATCTGCTACGACATTGGCCTTTCCTGGATGATAGTGAAGCTTCATGTCATAATCCTTTATGAGCTCCAACCATCTCCTCTGCCTAAGGTTCAGTTCCTTCTGTGCGAAAATGTACTTCAAATTCTTATGATCCGTGTACACATCACAATGGTTTCTAATAAGGTAATGCCTCCAGGTTTTCAACGCATGCACTACGATAGCCAACTCCAAATCATGCGTGGCATAATTCAACTCGTGAGGTTTCAGTTGTCGTGAGGCATACGAGACAACTCTTCCGTCCTTCATAAGCACACTTCCAAGTCCTAGGCGAGAGGCGTCGCAATACACTTGGAAATCCTTACGTATATCTGGCAGTGTCAGCACTGGGGCTGTAGTCAAACGTTTCTTCAGCTCCTGGAAACTTGCCTCGCAATCTTCCGTCCATTTAAACTTGGTATCCTTCTTCAATAACTCCATCATTGGCTTTGCAATCTTGGAAAAATTCTCAATGATTCTCCGATAGTATCCTGCGAGTCCAAGAAAACTGCGGATCTCGTTAACTGAAGTGGGTGCCAACCATTCAGTGACTGACTGAATCTTGGTGGGGTCTACTGCTATACCTTCTCCTGATATAACATGTCCAAGGAATCCGACTTCCTTCAACCAAAATTCGCATTTGCTAAACTTGGCATACAACTGATGTTCCCTGAGTTTCTCGAGAACTAAACACAAATTCTCCTTGTGCTCCTCCTCGTTCTTCAAATATACCATTATATCATCAATGAACATCACAACAAACTTATCCAAATATTCCATGAATACTTTGTTCATCATGCTCATGAAATAGGCAGGGGCGTTAGTCAGTCCAAACGACATGACCGTATATTCGTATAACTCGTACCGTGTGGTGAATGCTATCTTTGGTATATCCTTCTCTCGTATCTTCAACTGATGGTATCCTGATCACAGATGGATCTTCGAAAACACCTTGGCTCCTTGTAGCTGGTCAAGCAGATCATTGATCATCGGCAATGGGTACTTGTTCTTGATCGTCACTTCATTCAAGGCCCGATAATCAACAACCATCCTTAAAGACTTATCCTTCTTCTCAACCAAAAGCACTGGGGCTCCCCATGGTGATGAGCTCCGTCGAATGTAACCTTTCTCCAATAATTCCTTGATCTGTTTCTTAATCTCCTCCAGATCATTCATGGGCATCCAATAGGGTCTCTTGGATATTGGCCATGTGCCTGGCATTAGCTCTATCAAAAACTCGATATCTCGATCCGGTGGCAGTGGCATGCCAGGTAACTCCTCTGGGAAAACATCCGGGTAATCCCTTACTACAGGCACTTCCTCCTGAACAACTCCCGTGAGGGTATTCACTTGGCTACTTCTTGGCGCATGCCAAGATACGTACTTGATCCTTTTTCCCTCCGGGGTGGTTAGACAAATTGACCCGCTAACACAGTCAATGCTTCCTTCGTACTTTGACATCCAGTCCATTCCTAATATCACATCCAATCCTTGTGACTCCAAGATAATTAGGTCGGACGGGGAAACATGGTTGCCAATGGTTAAGGGTATCTGGTCGCACCATCAACTAGCCATATACTCTGCTCCATGTGAACTTACTAACAGAGGGGTCCTAAGGGTTTG
The DNA here is from genome assembly GCF_056163025.1 of Triticum urartu. Classification (NCBI taxonomy): domain Eukaryota; kingdom Viridiplantae; phylum Streptophyta; class Magnoliopsida; order Poales; family Poaceae; genus Triticum; species Triticum urartu. The sequence continues at coordinate 475,999,164 of NC_141873.1, read as the reverse complement.
GGTCGGTAGTCTAAACTTATCCACGAATCCCCTTGATATGTATGAATGCGATGCGCCAGTATCAAAAAGAACAAGAACGGTAAATGACTTAACCAAAAACTTAACTATAACCGCGTCTGGCTGCTCTTCAACCTCCTCCACGTTAACGTGGTTCACTTGTCCTTTCTTGAATGGATTGGGCTTCTTCCCAGCGCTCCCATTTCTGTTTCCATTCTTCCCTTCAGGGCACTCCCTGGCATAGTGTCCAGTCTTCCCGCACTTATAGCAAGTAACGTGACTTAGATCTATTTTGGCAGGTGTGGCCGGATTAGGGCGGTTCTGATTGTTGTTTGCTCCATTCCCATTCCCATTCCTTGGGCCAGTATGGTTATGGTTACTTCCTCCATTATGGGTGTGGCCTCCATGGTTATGAACAAGTCCTCTTGAGTTCGGGGTTAGGCGAGGCTTCTGCTAAGCTCCTGAGTTATACCTCCCTTGTCCATACTTCCTATTACGGTTCTCAATCTGCTGCTGCTTCCCTTCAATCATAAGAGCCTTATCTACCAACTCCTGGTAGTTGTTGAATGTTGCCACCATCAACTGCATGCTCATCTCATCATTCAGCCCTTCCATAAACTTCTCCTGCTTCGTGGCATCTGTGGCCACATCATTAGGGGCATAGCGAGATAACTTGCTAAACTCATCCACGTACTGAGCTACAGTACGGTTCCCCTGGCGTAAGTTGTGAAACTCACGCTTCTTCATACTCATAGCTCTAGTTGAGACATGTGCTCTATGGAAGGCTTGCTGAAACTGGTCCCATGTCACCGTGGCTATAGGGTAGGTGACAGTGTAATTCTCCCACCACGAGGCTGCTGGTCCATCCAACTGATGTGCGGCAAAACGCACCTTCTCAGCATCAGTACATCCTGCAGTCGTTAACTCCATTCCAATCCTGCGGAGCAAATCATCTGCTACTATAGGCTCGGTGCTACTGGAAAACACCGGTGGCTGCAACCTTAGAAAACGGGCTAAGTTGTCAACTAGTGGTGGTGGTGGATTGTTGTTGTTGTTGTTGCCTTGGTTATGGACTAACAACTGCATCAGGGTATTCTGTTGCTGGATCAACTGAGTGAGCTCCAGTGGGAAGGTAAATCCGGGGTCACGTCTCGGAGGCATCTGATGGGTTTATAGGGGAGAGATTAGAATAGAATGAGGTCTAATGAGAAAGCACTACCCATATGCACATGAGACAAACACAAACATTTCACTCAATCAATCAAGCAACGCATACAATCGGTCTAGAACTATCGTAAAAGTGCTCGGACTACAGTATTTACATGGTGGAATACTACTACTGATGTGGTGTCTTACTAAAAATATTCCTCGGTTGAAGACTCCATGATGTCTGCTCCAACTTCGTCATCATTGCTAAGGTCGGAGTCGGTGTCGTCGATGATGATGTAGTCCTCCAGGAGAATCTCCTTGGGTTCTTCGTCTTCTCCTCCTGGTGCGGGGTCTCCCAGGAATACTCCTAGCTTCCTTTCCAGATTGTCAGTCTTATCCACTAGTACGACGCTTTTGTTGACGCTCAAAAGTGGCACGATCATAAAGCAGCATGCCGGGGCGAAAACCTTGCCGGGGTAAAATCTTGTCGGTGTGAAAGCTTGCCAGTGTGAAGGCTTGCCGGCGTGGAAAGCTTGCTGGCATAGAAAGGTCGCCGGTGTGGAAGCTTGCCGGTGTGAAATCTTGCTGGGGAGAAACCTTGTCAGGGAGGAACCCTTGCCGGAGTACAAACCTTGCCGGAGTGAAACCTTGCCGGTGTGGAAGCTTGTCGGTGTGAAATCTTGCCGGGGGAGAAACCTTGTCAGGGAGGAACCCTTGCCGGAGTATAAACCTTGCCGGAGTGAAACCTTGCCGGTGTGAAAGCTTGCCGGGTAGAAACATTGCCGGTGTGGAAATCTTACTCGGATGGAAAACTTGCCGGGTTGGAGGCCGTGATAGTCAATCGAACGAGAAGTTGAAGATGGGCTCAAAAGGTTATTCAGATGGTCTCGGATGGAAAAATGATCTACACGGGTTGTCTTTATCTCGTCGAAACGATTGATTTTGATATAAAAAACGTTCAAATCCGAGTTCGTATGCAAAAGTTAGAGCAATCGGAGTGCAACCCTGTCACGAGGCGAGATGTGGCGCGCCCCACCAGACACATGTCTGACGGGTAGCGCGAGGAAATAGCCTGTGTTGCGAGACCGATCTGACCCTCAAGATGATCTCTGATCAAAAAACCTTCAACATGAAAGTTGTTCGTCTCGTCGAAACGGTCAAGATTGCTTTTGGGCTTGTTTTCATCCGAGATCGTTTACCACCGCAAAAAAGACCCGCAAGGTGCATCCAGTTCAAACCGAACAGTTTTGGAAAGTTCGGATAAACCAGTCCGAATTTGACTAGGGTTTTGGACGTGAATTGATGTAATTTTCTTGTAAGGAAAGCCTAGATAAATTCTTTGCTTGTACGGGAAGTCCAGCCGCCTCTTATATATGTTGGGGGTGACGTCCGATTGAAACAACACACAATCGAACATACACATCTACTACTTTTTCGTGTTCATCGACTTTTTATCTCTCCCTTGTATCTTTCTTCTCGTTCTTCGCTAGTTCTTCATGCTGGAGGACTGCGGATCCACGAGGCTCTAGGGGCGAGCGAATCGACCTAGGTCAGCCCATAGCCGCCGCAATCCCTGACGGGGTCCCTCCCAGGTGCGCGGGGTTTCGGGTCTGCAAAAGTGCCCGCCGATTGTCTTGCGCATTGCGCGGTCGGTCGGGTCTCCTTCGACGTGAGCTGCGGTGCATCACCCCCGGCGTCGAGGGTACACCGTGACGTGTTCGTGTCCGAACACGCTTTTTGGCGACTCCGCTGGGGACGAAGCTTTGAACAGTCTCCAGCCCGTTCTTGCTACGAAGAGATCGTCATCAAGTTGCTGCAATCTACAAAGGTAATATGAATACCCAATTCCCCTTTGTAGATGCAAATAATCCATATGTTTTTGTTAGATCACCTAATGAGCATAATGTATCGGCTAGCCCTAGTTTTATCAATCATGCATGTAATTATGCGCAAGGGCCGATGCAAAACAATCTTCATGCTTCAAATTCTTACAATTTTAGCAACATACAACATATGTATCCAAACTCCCATATATCGGCAACCCCACAAATCCATATGCCGATGAACAATATGATGGGTTTGGCTAATCAATTTGAAACACCGCATGTTAAAATTTCCAATAGCATACAAGAAAGTGTTTCACCTTCTTATTCATCGGCAACTAATTTGCAATATGTGAATCCAACATTGCCGATGGATGGGAGAATTGGCCATGCTACTACTGGCTATTCAGCCAGTTACTCTCAACCATCATATGCTACACCTCATGTTAGTAATTTTTCGGCACCATACAAAACTATAGATGCTCATAATTCGGCTTCACACCTTTCTGATCATAGCCGAATAAATGTAAATTTTACGGGAGCGGTTGTGCCAAATATTGTAGAAGATGAGGTAGTGGTGGCTGCATTGAAGAGTTTAGCCCAAAATAAGAGGATTAGTGCTCTTTGCCTTGAACAACATGAAAAGGGGCTATTTCCTGATTATGCCACAATAAAAGCTAGAGTTTTGCAAGAAGATGAATCTTTGCCAATTGATAAAATTGGCGAGCAAAAATATGGTTTTACAAGAATGCATATGCCTTCACCTAGTACTACATCATATTATACACCCCCACTATTGCAAAATTTCGGCAACAACCGTGTGTCATTGCCGAAAGAATCTAAAAGCATTGGGGGGCAATCGTATCCGGAGTGGGCTGAAATTGAGAAAAAGCTTAAAGCCAACTTTGCTGCTCGCCGTCAGAAACAAATAGAAAAAGAATTGGCTCAGATAAAAGAAGGTTTGCCAATTGGTATTATCAATGAAAAGAAGGATGATTTGGAACTTGAAAGTGCTTCGGTTGAAAAAGCCGAATCAAGTAGCACATATTCCGAATCCATCAAATCCAAAGAGGCAAGCATTATTGAGAAAGGGCATGGCAAGCATAGCAAAACAACCGTGCTTGATTTTTCTGAAGTTAATGGAACCTACTTCCTGCCCTATGAGTTCCGTGCTGTAGAAATCGACATGCCTCAAGGACAAGAGCAGGTAGCCAAACAAAGTTCGGCTGATAAGGATCTTCAAGGTAATAATTCATGGAATAAAGAAAAATATGATGAAGAGGCGTTGGGGAGCCACCCAAAGATGAAGCAAGATATTGTTCAAGCCACACCACTATCATGCTTTCCCAACATATTTGAAGAGGTATGTTTAGCAAGTAATTTACCTATTTTCAGATTTGGTCTAAACTTTATTGTTGATGCATCCATCAGAAAAATCCTCTTAAGTAATTTTGAAAGACCAATGAAGAAGGGTAATTTACTTGTTAGCAATAAAATTGTTATGGAACATATCGGTCAACCCATTGCACCATTTATAAAGACTGATAGTGACTTACTATTACAGCCAAAGCTTTCCCCGTTGCTTTATCTAAAGGTCATATCTATTTGGGTAGCTTTGCTTATTTCATACTTGGCATGCACTTGGTCTCAATTGAGACATGTATGTTCTAACTATTTTCGTTTTAGAAATTTAAAGCCAAGGTTAAATTCTACTGAGAAAACCGATGCTATTATAATATCTTACCCAAAGACATCGGAAATAGAGTGCAAAACACAATGCATAGCCGAATGGTGTGGTGCAAAATCTGAACCATTCGTTTGCTTAATTCCAAAGCCGTTCTCACAGCAAGATCGGCTAGAAAATAAAAGGTTTACCTTTAATTCAAACATGTGTGATCGAATCTTTGATTTGTTGTTGAGGAATAATTATATTAGAACTCTTGATCACCATGTTGAGCCATCTGTCCAGGGACGAATGTATTGTAAGTTGCATGATTCGTCCAAGCATAATTTTGAGGATTGTAACATGTTTCGTCAAATATTTAAATCGGCCATTGATAAAGGAAGATTGAAATTTTTTGAGACACCAAGAGATGACCAGTCTATTCCGATTGGTCCCGATGGTAGAAAGTTTTTGCATCGGCTTCTTCAAGCCGATCCATTTGAAGAGAAGGTAAAAATTGCAGGTGATGGGATCAAGCTTTCAAGTAAAGAAGTTGTCGAAGAGCATAATGAACATAATCTTGAGGGCAAGAATTCCATCGAAGCTACAATGGAGACGCCAAGGACTAGGGGGCAGCAAGCAAATCCAACGATCGATGAAAGCAAACCAAAAGAAAACAAAGGCCAAAATAAGCGCAAGTGTAAAAGATCAAAAATCACCTTCGCTGAACTATTGGAGAAATATCAAAAGAAGAGTGAAGAGAAGAATGCTTATTGGCCTAATCATGCAAAGAAACCAAGATCACCCCTAAGGCGCAAATATGAGGATCGGTATTGGCAAAGTGAGAGTTTCAATGCAACATATTCATATCCTTATTTTGGGCCGCCAATGCCAATGTCGTGGATGCCTCCCTATGCTCATGTAGATCCATATTCATCATGGGACAGGTACGATACAAGGGCACATTATCCATCCTAGTTTAGACCATCTCACCAATATTATGTAGCTCCGAGAAGATCAACATTTGAACAGTCACATGTTAAAGACCGTTTCAATTATAAGGAATCGGTCCGGACACCATGGATGAAAAAAGAGGTGGTCAAGCAAGGCTACCGCGTGAAAAGAGATGGTCGTAAGTGTGCTACTTCAGAATTGATCTCAAATAATAAAGAGCCAATTAAAGTGTTGACATTGGCTACAAAAGGAAATGAGACGAAGCAACCAATTATTGAGTGTCAAAGTGCCAAATCTGAAAAAAGAAGTTGAGAGTGCACAAGGCCAAAAAAGAATTGCCATTGGTCAAAACAGAATCACAACCGAGATGCCCACTCGGCTTATCGTATTAGCAAAAGAGGGAATTACACAAACTTAGTGCATAAGAACTTGAAGAAAGGAACATGGCGTGGGTTCCCAAAGGAAGTTCTCAAAATAAGAATTATGTGCAAGCCTCCATTACAAGAAGTGCGGCAAAATTGAAGAAGGAAAACAGTAAAAACTATGAAGGACCAAGCCGAAGGTTTCAACATCTTTGGTCTACACATTATCCATATTCTTCAACTATGCCATTAACGCATATGCCATGGAATTCGTCATCAGGTATGATTTGTAACCCTCAATGGGCTTATTTTAATCCATGGATGCAATATAATTTCTTACGTCATGAAAGGGTATTACCAAGTCACTATACATTTGATTAGCTACAAGTTTGTTGCTGATCCAAAGGGCCGAAATACTTGATTTATCATTTCATTTGTTTATTTCGGCTATATGTGCTTTGAATGAAGTTTACATGGTAATGGCCGATATTTATCTATCGTCCTAAGAGTATGTCAATGCATGGCCGGTGTAGTATTCTAACATCGTCCTTAGTTTGATTGGAGAGCGAGACAAGGTACGTGCTCATGAAAATTTATATGTATTCCTATATTATGATTGAATGGAGTTGAGACATCATGACCGAAGTCATTGAATATATGCTGCATAGACCAATTCATAGCTGCAGAATTGGTTGGTGGGCTTATACTTTGTTTGGATATGATTTGGCTTATGCATCTTTGAGATCTATAAGAGGCCAAATCATAGTTGATTTAGTTACTGAACATCGGATTAATGTCATGCATAATATTAATATTAGACTTGTCTCTCTAGTACTATGGAGATTATGTTTTGATGGTTCAATTCATAGCAAATCAAGGCCGAATATGCATTGTTATTCGGATTGACTCTTTTACTTGCTATAGGTGCTATACATATTGAGGCTTTTGGTGATTCGTTATGAGTAGTGCAACAAATATCCAAGGGTTATCAATGTGTTTTGACGAATCATTTATAGTTTATCTTGGGTTATGTCTAGATGAAGAATTTACCTTGGGTTGCATTAAAATTGTTCATATATTTAGACATGACAATTGGAGAGAGTTGGCATAGCAAGCATCCGGCTACCATGTCCATCATGTTGTATTGCATTTCTCTCAATAGCCGATGCTTAGTCTCGTCAACATAGGTAAGGCCGAACCGAAGTCCACAACTTCGGCCACTAATGAAATTTTTATGCAGGCGAAAGTAAGGATTGGAGAAAGTTCATTGTTGATTGTCTACAAAATCCTAGCAAAAGGGTGAACAATATGGTTCAGAGGATGACATTGAGATACATATCTATGGAACTTTATCACCGGATTGTTAATGAAGCTGAGAAGGTTACACCCAAGTTTGCATCAGAAAGTTCACACAAGACACGGCCGATATATACTTATCGTCCTAAGAACATATAAATGGCCGATGGAGTGTTGACATCGTCCTTAGAACAAACTTGGTACAAGTATTTTTCGGCACACTAGCTTTACCGAAAAACAGGGGGGCATGTGTTGACGCTCAAAAGTGGCACGATCATAAAGCAGCATGCCAGGGCGAAAGCCTTGCCGGGGTAAAATCTTGCCGGTGTGAAGGCTTGCCGGCGTGGAAAGCTTGCCGGCACAGAAAGATCGCTGGTGTGGAAGCTTTCCGGTGTGAAGTCTTGCCGGGGGAGAAACCTTGTCAGGGAGGAACCCTTGCCGGAGTGAAACCTTGCCGGTGTGGAAGCTTGCCGGTGTGAAATCATGCCGGGGGAGAAACCTTGTCAGGGAGGAACCCTTGCCGGAGTACAAACCTTGCCAGAGTGAAACCTTGCCGGTGTGAAAGCTTGCCGGGTAGAAACATTGCTGGTGTGGAAAGCTTAGTCGGATGGATAACTTGCCAGGTTGGAGGCTGTGATAGTCAATCGAACAAGAAGTTGAAGATGGGATCAAAAGGTTATTCAGATGATCTCGGATGGAAAAATGATCTACACGGGTTGTCTTCGCCTCGTCGAAACGATCGATTTTGATATAAAAATCGTTCAAATCTGAGTTCGCATGCAAAAGTTAGAGCAATCGGAGTGCAGCCGTGTCACGAGGCGAGATGTGGCGCGCCCCACCAGACACATGTCTGACGGGTAGCGCGAGGAAATAGCCTGTGTTACGAGACCGATCTGACCCTCAAGATGATCTCTGATCAAAAAACCTTCAACATGAAAGTTGTTCGACTCGTCGAAACGGTCAAGATTGCTTTTGGTCTTGTTTTCATCCGAGATCGTTTACCACCGCAAAAAAGATCCGCAAGGTGCAGCCAGTTTAAACCGAACAGTTTTGGAAAGTTCGGATAAACTAGTCCGAATTTGACTAGGGTTTTGGACGTGAATTGATGTAATTTTCTTGTAAGGAAAGCCTAGATAAATTCTTTGCTTGTACGGGAAGTCCAGCGGCCTCTTATATATGTTGGGGGTGACGGCCGATTGAAACAACACACAATCGAACAAACACATCTACTACTTTTTCGTGTTCATCTACTTTTTATCTCTCCCTTGTATCTTTCTTCTCATTCTTCGCTAGTTCTTCATGCTGGAGGGCTGCGGATCCACGAGGCTCTAGGGGCAAGCGAATCGACCTAGGGCAGCCCATAGCCGCCGCAATCCCTGACGGGGTCCTTCCCGGGTGCGCGGGGTTTCGGGTCTGCAAAAGTGCCCGCCGACTGTGTTGCGTATCGCGCTGTCGGTCGGGTCTCCTTCGATGCGAGCTGCGGTGCATCACCCCCGGCGTCGAGGGTACACGGTGACGTGTTCGTGTGCAAACAGATTTCTTCCTCATAATATTCACGTGTAGCCTTGAGTTCCTCCTCCAGTTCCGTGATCCTAGTCATTGCCTTCTTCAGATCTATCATGCCTGCGCACATCTAATTCTCCTGGCGTCGAATGTGCTGGTTTAGTTCCTGGATGAAAGCTACAATTGATCTATCCTTCCTAGTGCTGATCATCTCCCATTGCTTGTCTAGGCGCCCACAAATCTGATAGATAGTATCCTTAAGCTCCTTTTGGTAAACTTCTCCATTGCGTCCCATGGTGATGTGAGCTGCCATACTCTTTCCTAGACTCCAGGTTGGTGCATCGAAGGAAAACTCTATTGGCTTAGTGACTGGCGTGAAGGTCCTTCCTGGAACTTGATCTTGAATCATCCATTGCTCCTCTTCTGGTAAAGTGGCGTTGTAAGTCCCGGTGAAGCTTGGTATTCCTATTTTCAGGTACCTAGTAAATTCCTTCAAGTGTCGTCCAAAAGGTGCTTCTCCATCCGGTTGTGCAAACTTGTTCCTTGCATCCGCCATCCTAAAGAGTGGAAATGGAGAGGTCAGAAATGAGAAGAGAATAGTGATCTATGGTTTTAGCTTAGTGGTCATGTCCTACACTCAGCGTGTGCTCTGATACCATCTTGTAGCGACCCGACCTCAAATGGTGAAGTCTCTGTGCTTAAGTGTCATCCCTGGATCGGTAATGCTGACACACACAGTACTCGAGGATTTATAACAGAGTAGCAATCACACACTTATTACATCGAATGTCTCCAAAGAGAACTTATTACAATAGATATGGCTTAAGGCCATCTAATACGATAACAACAGAAGGCTTGGAAGATAAAGTGAGTCCATCAACTCCAACGGCATAGTTGAGCTGCACGGCAACGACCTAACGAACCTTACTCCTTGTCTGAAAAGTCTGCAACATAATACGTTGCAGCCCGAAAACGGGTCAGCACATGGAATATGCTGGCAAAGTAACACAGTAGAGCAAGAAAGAATAATGCTATCACTACATGCATATTTGGCTGGTGGAAAGCTCTATGGTTACAGTTTTTGCGAAAAGCCAATTTTCCCTACAACAAAGGAATAGATTTTAATTTAACTATCATGGTAATTGAAACATCATTGAGAAGGTTACTCCAACTCAATCCCAAATTAAAGTAATTATCAACCCAACAATATTAAGTTAAAAGTGATGAGATACTTAAGATACTCCAAGTACTAGATACTCAAGATGTCCATAACCGGGGACACGGCTAACCATGATTAGTTTGTACACTCTGTAGAGGTTTACGCACTTTTCCCCACAAGACTCGATTTCCTCCGTTGGATTTCTCGCACTACATGATGTTTGAGAAATGGATGACCGAGACACCGTCTTTCAGAAACATTAACTCTCTACTCCGGGCAGACCATACCAAACCTACAACCCACTACCTGCTGATCCGCCTCTTCAAGAGCTTCACGTAACTTACTCAACTATGCTAGAGCCCATAATAGCTTGTGGCTGCACATGGAAGTTTCTAGCATGAATCATCTCAGTTCCCTTTGAGCCTGGGTGGCGGTCCATAGGAAAATCACATGGAACCCCGGGATTTCCAAAAATATAGGCAACACTGGGTACTCCAGGTGCCTCAATCCACCCAGATGTGTATTCAAGTTGCCACCTTAAGTTAAACCATTAGTTAACAATCTCACATCTGTCATGGATTTCACTCACCCAAACCACGTCTACGAGCGTAGCATAGCAGTATAAGCAATTCGTATAAGTAACTCCCAAGGTTTGAATATAATAGGGCAATAGGTTCTATCTCATCAACGACTTCCCAACCCACAAGTTAATGACATCCTAACCATGCAATGTTTGAGGATTGGTACTAATGCATAAAAACTGGGTGATAAAGGGATATGATCAAAGTGTTACTTGCCTTGCTGACGATCCGCGAAACCTAGGGACACCAAATAACACGCTTTGCACTCCGGGAATTCTATCACAAACAAACAATAGCATACATAACCAATCAAGCAAAGAAGCATGGGTAAAACTCAAATAATAAGATCTACCAGAAATTTCAACTTAAGAACTCCGGTTAGCAAAAAGAATCAATTCAAACGGAGAACGAAACTCAAATGGCAAAAGAAACTAGATCCGTTTACTAATCTGGACCTAGGTCAAATTTTACAGTAGCAAAAGCATGTTCAAGTTGATTAAACAGAAAGAGGACCTCGAGACAAAGATCTAGGCGCTTGAATCGCCTGATTCCGACAAACGAGCGAAAAGATAAACTAGAACGAAGATCGGATCAGAAATCACGATCAGAAATAATCGCGGAAAAATCCGATAAAAGAAAACTGACGAACAGGCTAACGAACGAGCGTTCGTTTACTGAAACTAACAAGTGAAAACCGTTCGTTGAAACGAACATATGGACGAACGTCCGTTAAAGAGAACAACCGAAAAAAACCGGTGAACCAATCTAAAAAAACGAACTAGGGTTTTTCTTAAGAAAACGAATCGGTTTTCTTAAAAAAACTGATGGAGAACGGCTACCTCGTCGGTCCGGCGAGACGCGGGAGCGGTGGCGGGGCGAGGCGGCGACGGCGCGGCAGAGGCGAGGCGCGGCAGCGGCGGCGGTGGGGGGGGTAGGTATTTAAAGGAGGGGGGCTGACTTGGGGAGCGGGCAAGGGCGGCGAGGGCTGCGGCGGGGGCGGAGTCCGGCTCGGAATCCTCCGAGTCGGCGGCGGCGGCGGCGCGGCCAGTCTCCTGGAGGGAGATGGCGCCCGGGAGGGAGTGGGTCAGCCCGGCTGGGGTTTCGGCCCAGTCAGTGCCCGGGGATTTTTTTAAACAATTCCGCCGAACAAAACAAATCCTAGACAATAAAATAAAAATCTATAAGTGCCAAAACAAATTTTCACCGTCTAAATAAAATATTTAGAACAAGATGAACATTTTCTTGGCCCTAAAATGCAATTTTGAAAAACGTGCCATTTTTCTAATGCAAACAAAATTGCAATAAAATCCAAATAAAACAAATATTTGATTTTAATATTTTCCTCCCATATTTCATTTATTTTGGAGAAGTCATATTATCTCCTCTCATATATTCTAATATGAAATATTTTTGGAGAGAAAAATAATTAAAAACCAAAAATCCTCGTTCCAAAATTCGATAAAAATCAAATTTGAAAACCGGGGAAATCCCCAACTCTCTGCGTGGGTCCTTGAGTTGCTTAAGATTTCGAGGATCACGAGACGAAATGCAATAAAAATATGATATGCAAGAATGATCTATGTATAACATTCCAAATTGAAAATTTGGGATGCTAGAGTCATATCGTCGAAGTGCTTAGGCGAAGCCCTGCGCCGGTAACTTCATCATCACCACGCTTTCGTGCTTACGGAACTCTCACTCATCCTCAATAGGATCAAGAGATCGAGGGACGTCATCGAGCTGAACGTGTGCTGAACACCGAGGTGCCATATGTTCGGTACTTGGATCGGTTGGATCGTGAAGACGTTCGACTACATCAACCGCATTACTAAACGCTTCCGCTTTCGGTCTACAAGGGTACGTGGGCACACTCCCCCGTCTCGTTGCTATGCATCTCCTAGATAGATCTTGCGTGAACGTAGGAATTTTTTTGAAGTAGTGTTGCCGGTGTCAAAACCGGCGGATCTCGGGTAGGGGGTCCCGAACTGTGCGTCTAGGCCGGATTGTAACAGGAGGCCGGGGACATGGTGTTTTACCCAGGTTCGGGCCCTCTTGATGGCGGTAAAACCCTACATCCTGCTTGATTGATATTGATGATATGTGTAGTACAAGAGTAGATCTACCACGAGATCAGAGAGGCTAAACCCTAGAAGCTAGCCTATGGTATGATTGTATATTATTCTACGGACTAAAACCCTTTGGTTTATATAGACACCGGAGAGGGTTAGGGTTACACAAGGTCAGTTACAAAGGAGGAGATATTCATATCCGTATTGCCTAGCTTGCCTTCCACGCTAAGTAGAATCCCATCCGGACAGGAGACGAAGTCTTCTTGTATCTTCATAGTCCAACAGTCCGGCCAAAGGATATAGTCCAGCTGTCCGGAGACCCCCTAATCCAGGACTCCCTCAGTAGCCCCTGAACCAGGCTTCAATGACGATGAGTCCGACGCGTAGTATTGTCTTCGTCATTGCAAGGCGGGTTCCTCTCCAAATTCCATGTACCTGCCGAAATAGTGTCCAGCATTTTGTGAATGTTGCACTCCTTGGCTTCCACACCCAATAATGGCCACTTTCCATGTGTCGAGCGAATTTGAAGAGCCAGGGTGTTTTTACATTTACCCCCCTAGCTGTGTGAATGAGCTGCCTATTGAGGCTCATTTCGCTCTGTGGAGGAAGCTGTTTTGCCTTGTGCCCCGTTCTCAGAAGGGGTAAATATATCAAGTGGGCGGAGCCGAAGTGTGGCGTATTGCCGGGATCGGATACCTGTCCGGAACCCCAAAGAAGACGTCCGAAGACTGGCCTTCAGAATGGTTTTATATAGAAGACGTCCCCCTCCCGGATCCTATTAGAATCGTCCTTCCTGAGTTCGACAACGCCCCTTTGAAGAAGCGCCGGAGCTGGCGTCCATGGAGCTCCCAGGAAGAAGATGATAGGGACGTTCTTTACCTGATGAGCCGGATAAGTTTTTTAGCTCGATCCGGATTAACCATGATCGAGGTCATGGCCATATGTATTATGCGGGGGTGCAGCCGCTTCAATATAGAGGCCACCCCATGTGGGATTTCACGGGGAGGATGACGCCACCCGCCACGGCCGCAAAGGGCCGAGATCGGCTGCTGATCTAACAAAGATCTAATCCACTTTGTACAAGGGAGAAGAGGAGGAATTCCTTTGTGTCAACCCACAGGGCGGATTCTCTATGTACAATCCTCCGAGCTGGGTAAGCGGAGACTTTTTCTCACCCATCTGTTTCGTATTCCCGTAGTTAAGTATTCAGTCTAGCGATTTCATCGCAGGAGCTGCGCCAGGCTGTAAAGGAGATAAACAACCCTCCTCCACAACCCGAGGACCCTGGACAGTCCCTTGACCCGGCCTCCCAGGAGGATCCAGACATATCTGTGGAGCTGATCGATGGGGTATTTTACCAATCGAGTAATGACAACGCTTTGGTGGCCATTACGGCCGATTACCCTGGGCTACTTCCAGCCTCACAGGTGACTGAGACCGAAGTCCCAGCACTTCGAAAGGGGATCCGTCCTTGCGCTTTTTTGATTGCCGTATAACAGCCGTGTTTTGCAGGGGAGGTCCTCGAGGCAGAAGGCCGAGCCTGCGGCAACTAGCCAACAAGGGGCCGCGAGGCCAGGCAGGCTGAAAAGGCCCGCAGTCCAGATTGATACACCGGCGCAACGGTACGACACATCATCTTTATTGCAAGACATTATTCTCAAAGGCATACTAATGCCCATGCCTTCTTTTCAGGAAAAAGAGCGCTCGCCGGACTATAACCGGAGAGGCTACCAATCGCGCCTCCACCAGCCAGGCTCCAAGGCCGGATTCGGAGGCGGGAACGAATATGAGGCGTGCGCCGGGCGCTCCTCCGACAGAGGATGCGGATAAACTGTCCGCCACCAATTCCGAGGTGGAAAGTGCCATGAACCACAGGCTTCGCCGGACTATTCTTCGTGATGCTTGTTTCTCCCAAGAGGCATTGGATGCCTCAATTCAGGAGACGCGTACCTCCGTGCCGCTCAAAATGGTCTAGCCAGAGCCACGGAGCAGTATGTAAAAGACATACGGGTGAGAAAATTTGGTGATTATATATATATCAGTAGCCCCTGAGACTTGAAACAGTTAGGATAACTGATTTAAGGATCATTTGTTATGCAAGTTCTTACAGAAAAGAATACTCAACTGTCCCAGGAGCTGGAAGAGTGCAAAGCCCAACTTCAGGCCGCACTGGCCACAGCAGGGGAGCCCAAAGAGACCCCCTCTGGTAACATATCCTTCGAATGATAAGTATCATATTAGAAGGCGGCGTATATGCAGATCTGCTGATAAAATTGCAGATGACGCTGGATTAAATCCGGATAAGCAACAGCTCATACGCCAGCTGAAGGCCGGTGAGAGCGTGCTTACGAGGGTGAGGCAGGAGAAGAATGATCTCCTAGATGCCAACACCAAGCTGGGCGTTGAAATAAAAGATGTTCGTGCCCAACTGTCGGAATTTGTTAAGGAGAATCGGCGGCTTCAACGCGGCATATTTAGTAAGTGCTCGAACGAACTTTGAAAAAGAGTTCGGCGAGGAAGCTGGCTGACAGAGTTATGTCTGTAGGTATGCTAACAGGTCGTCCTGCCGAGGAGATGCCTGGTTCAACGGGTGATCTTCTTCCCGAGCTCTCACAGTTGCACGAACGAGTTCGGCATGTGATGCAAGGCGTCGCCCAGGCCTTGTGGCCATCCGTCTCCATACCCGAAGGCCTTGGAGAGCTTGTAGAAAAGCTGAAGGGAGCACGGCGGCGCTTCCGATTATGGAAGATATTGGCCTGCCGTCAGGGCGCCAAGGAAGCCTGGGCAATGGTGAAGACACGGTACACGAAGGCTGACCCGAACCACATGGCCGAAGTCGGACCTGTGGGGCCTGATGGGAAGGAGATCCCTGTGAGCTTAGTGTACGGCCAAGTAGAATTGCCCGCAAAGTATTCCCAATAGGACTGTAGAATAGGCAGCCTATTGGATGGTATTGAAGAGGAATTCAACCAGTCAAATTGACTATGTAATTTTAAAGTGACATGTATAATGCCTTCTAGCCGGATTGTAGATCGTTTGTCATGGCGGGCCTTTTTGCTTCAACCTCGGGACCCGACAGTCCGGAGTGTATCCGAATACCCTCTCGGTTATGTAAGAACCGGGGCATGCGTGGAGACCAGGCGTAGGGTTCATTAGTGGTTTATCAAACAAGTGCCCAACTAGTTATGTTATATTACATGGGTAGTAAGAAACATCTTCCAGGGAGAATAGTTCCATTAAGGGTTCCTTTCCCTGGGTAAGCATGCCCTAAAGTGCATGTCCGGACTGCGATAAGAAGCGCAGAAAAATCATCTGGGGGCAGATATGGATAACAAAAGTCATCTTTTGTTCACCGACCGAATATTCCCTTAAGAACGCTAGCTTTCGGCTTCACCCAGTCTGAGGTACACGTCCGGCTGACCCGGCGGTAACAATCGCAGAGGTGCTCCCCTTATTCCCTAGCCGAATTAACGGGAACGTTGGGCATAAATACAAGAGCCAGGAAACCCAGCTTGGCCAAAACTTAAGTCATATCGATGCATATAATGGTGAAAAAAGGTACATGCGGAAGTATAACACATGTGTTGGGCGTGAGACCCAGGTAAATAACTTAAGCTTCTGTGAAAGAAGCCCCCAGGTATGAAGAGTGTGGCTAGCGCATCTGTAATGTACGAGTGAGGCACAAGGTGACCCTTGAAGGCCTAGAGAAATAAAAGAAAGAAAGGGAAACAAGACAGATGATGCATATGTAGAAAATGAACAAAGGGAGGAGACTAACATAGAGTCCGGTGCTAAGCGTAGAATATTCGAAGCCTCGCTGCGTTCCATGGGTTCGGCTCGAGTCGACTAGTCGATGCATCCCGCAGTCGGTACGCTCCACCGGTCAGAACTTGGTCGATAATGAAGGGACCTACCCATTTGGGCTCGAGCTTGTTCTTTTTCTTATCCGACAGCCCTAGAACTAGTTCGCCAATGTTATAAGGTTTGCCCCGCACTTCTCTGCTTTGGTATCTGCGAGCCTGTTGCTGGTAAAATGCGGAACGGGCTTTGGCTACGTCGCACTCTTCCTCCAAGGTGTCCAGGCTGTCCTGCCGATCGAGCTCGGCTTCTCTTTCTTCGTACATGCGCACTCGAGGTGAGTCATGAATTATGTCACAGGCAGGACTGCCTCTGCGCCGTACACCATAAAAAACGGTGTATATCCGGTACTACGATTCGGCGTGGTCCGCAGCCCCCAGAGTACAGAGTCGAGCTCCTCTACCCAGTGCATGTCAGACTCTGTTAAGGAGCGCACTAATCTGGGTTTAATGCTGCTCATTATAAGACCATTTGCTCGTTCGACTTGTCCGTTGGTTTGTGGGTGATAGACTGAAGCATAATCGAGCTTGATGCCCATTTTGCTGCACCAGAGTTTTACCTCGTCGGCCGTGAAGTTCGTGCCGTTATCAGCGAGGATGTTGTGGGGGACGCCGTAACGGTGTACAACCCCGGAAATGAAATCTATCACCGGTCCGGATTCGGCTATTTTAACCGGTTTAGCCTCTATCCATTTGGTGAATTTATCCACCATGACCAATAAGTATTTTTTCTTGTGGGTTCCCCATTTAAGGGGTCCAACCATGTCAAGCCCCCAGACCGCGAAGGGCCATGTAATGGGGATTGTTTGGAGGGCGGT
The DNA here is from genome assembly GCF_056163025.1 of Triticum urartu. NCBI lineage: Eukaryota > Viridiplantae > Streptophyta > Magnoliopsida > Poales > Poaceae > Triticum > Triticum urartu. The sequence goes on along the minus strand of NC_141873.1, from coordinate 475,981,933 downwards.
AGGTGGCATGTGGCTTTGATTTGCAAAGAGCTGGCAACCGGCGCAACGTTGGACCAAGTCCTGTGCATCTGCCCGGGCCGTTGGCCAATAGAATCCTGTACCAAAGGCCTTGCTTACAAGAGCCCGGGCTGTGGCGTGATGACCGCCGAGTTCGGCGTGAATTTCTACCAAAAGGTTCCGCCCTTCCTCTTCGGAGATGCACCTTTGAAGGACTCTGGTAGCGCTTTTTTTGTACAATTCTCCCTCATGGACCCTGTAGGCCTTGGATCGCCGCACTATGCAGCGTGCCTCATTTTGGTCCTCCGGAAGTTCTTGTCTAGTTAGGTAGGCCAGGAATGGTTCTGTCCACGGGGCAATAATGGCCATTATTTTGTGGGCTGAATGTGTTATTTTGGTGGCGGGGCCTCCGATTGTGTCAGCAAGTTCGGTATCGGGTATTTTGGCCGGGTCCGGACTGTTGTTACCATTGTCCCCTTCCCATGCTACGGATGGCTTGAATAGCCTTTCCAGAAATACGTTGGGAGGGACCGCGTCGCGTTTTGCGCCGATGCGGGCGAGGATATCCGCCGCCTGATTGTTTTCCCGAGCCACATGGTGAAATTCGAGCCCCTCGAACCCGAGCTGACATTTTTAGGACGGCATTGCGATAAGCTGCCATTTTCGGATCCTTGGCATCAAAGTCTCCATTTATTTGGGATATCGCGAGGTTCGAATCCCCCGCGCACCTCTAGGCGTTGAGTGCCCATGGATACTGCCATCCGGAGACCATGTAGAAGGGCCTCATATTCGGCTACGTTGTTGGAGTCCGTATACATTATCCGTAGTACGTACTGAACTGAATCTCCTATTGGGGACATCAAAACGACGCCAGCCCCCAGACCAGCCAACATTTTGGAGCCGTCGAAGTGCATGATCCAGTTTGGATATGTGCCGTACTCCTTAGGGAGTTCGGCTTCCGTCCACTCGGCGACGAAGTCAGCCAAAACTTGCGATTTAATAGCTCGCCATGGCTTGTAAGTTATGTCGAATGGGAGGAGCTCAATGGCCCATTTGGCAATCCGGCCCGTCGCGTCGTGGTTGTTTATAATATCGTTAAGTGGTACTTCTGAGGCTACCGTTGTCGAACACTCTTGAAAGTAGTGTCGCAGCTTCCGGGATGCCATAAATACCGCGTACGCTATCTTTTGATAATGCGGGTACCGTGATTTGCATGGAGTTAGGATAGTGGACACATAGTATACCGGCTTTTGAAGGGGGAATTTGTGTCTGTCCGCTTCTCGTTCGACAACGAGCACTGCGCTTACTACTTGATGAGTTGCCGCAATGTATAATAGCATTGGTTCGCCAATGTTTGGCGCGGCCAGGACTGGGTTTGTTGCCAATATGGCTTTTATTTCATTGAGTCCGGCGGTGGCGGCATCCGTCCACTCGAAGTGTTCGGTGCGCCGGAGGAGGCGATAAAGGGGTAATGCCTTTTCTCCCAAGCGGGAGATAAAGCGGCTTAGAGCCGCCACGCATCCAGTCAATTTTTCTATTTGTTTGAGGTCTATTGGGAACAACGCTTGGATTTTGGCCGGATTAGCTTCAATACCTCTACTTGAGACAATGAATCCCAGGAGCTTTCCGGCTGGTACGCCGAAAACGCATTTTTCCGGATTGAGCTTGATGTCATATGTTCGGAGGTTATCGAATGTGAGCCTCAAGTCGTCTACTAGAGTTTCGACATGCTTGGTTTTAACGGCCACGTCATCTACGTATGCCTCCATTGTTTTGCCGATCTAGTTTGCCAGACATGTCTGAATCATGCACTGATATGTTGCGCCAGCGTTTTTGAGCCCGAAGGGCATTGTGTTGAAGCAGAATGGGCCGTATGGTGTGATGAATGCAGTTGCGGCTTGGTCTGGCTCTGCCATTTTAATTTGATGGTAGCCGGAGTATGCGTCGAGGAAACACAATGAATTGTGTCCTGCGGTGGCGTCAATGATTTGATCGACGCGGGGGAGGGGGAAAGGATCCTTTGGGCAGGCCTTGTTAAGGTTCTTAAAATCGACGCACAAGCACCAGGATTTGTCCTTCTTTGGTACCATCACCAGGTTTGCTAGCCAGTCCGGATGTTTTATGTCTCTGATGAATCCGGCCTCCAATAGCTTGGCTAGTTCCTCTCCCATGGCTTGTCTCTTAGGTTCGGAGAAACGCCGAAGAGCCTGCTTAACTGGCTTGAATCCTTTTAGGATATTTAGGTTGTGCTCGGCCAGCCTGCGTGGGATTCCAGGCATGTCTGAAGGGTGCCAGGCAAAAATGTCCCTGTTCTCGCGTAGGAACTCTCGCGGTGCGGCGTCAACATCAGGGTTTAATTGTGCCCCGACGGAAGCTGTTTTTGTAGGGTCTGTTGGATGGACTTGGAATTTGACTATCTCATCCGCCAGTTTAAAGGAGGTGGACTTGGGTCTTTTATCAAGTATCACATCGTCCCTGTTCACCGTGGAGCGCAGCGCAGTTAGTTCCTCGGCCGCTAGGGCTTCGGATAGTGCCACGAGGGCCAGTGTGGCTGTCTTATTTTTGGCGCGGAGTGCTATGTCCGGATCACTAGAAAGAGTGATGATTCCGTTGGGGCCGGGCATTTTGAGCTTCATGTACCCGTAATGGGGTATGGCTTGGAAGATTGTAAACGCCTCCCGCCCTAGTAGAGCATGGTATCCGCTGCTGAACGGGGCCACTTGGAATGTAATTTCTTTGGACCTGTAATTATCCGGCCTGCCGAATACCACATCTAGTGTGATTTTCCCAGCACAGCATGCTTCCCGACTGGGGATGATTCCTCTAAAGGTTGTGCTACTTTGCTCAATGCGGCTCCAGTCTATTTCCATCTTTTGAAGAGTTTCCTCATAAATGAGGTTTAATCCGCTGCCGCCGTCCATGAGTATCATGGTGAGTCGAAAGCCGTCCTTGATTGGACTGAGGACCAGTGCGGCTGGTGCTCGGGCTGTTCGGAATTTGGGTTCGTCACTGGCATTGAAGGTAATAGCCATGTCACTACAAGGATTTATTTCTGCTACATGGCAGATTTCGGCCATCCGCGGAGTGTTCGCTTGCGTCTATTATTTGACGCGAAGGTCTCAAAGACCGTTAACACCGTATTGTTGTCCACGGGATGGTGCTCTGTGGTATTTGGGAGGAGTAGATCCTCACCACTTTTGGCCACCTACCGGAGTATCCAACATGCTCTAAGGCTGTGTGTTGGTATTGCATCTGCTGTTCTATGAATATTGAAGGGTCCGTTGAGCCATCCCTCTAGTACAGTTCCTTGCCCCGTAGAGGGCTTTTTCTTTTTGGTAGTTAACCCAGGTGTATTGTGATAATGTCCCCTTTTATTTCGAACTGGGTTTCTATTCAGGGCCGGATTATCCCAAAATTTTATTTCGGTTTTCCAAGCGCTTTCCATCGCACAGTACTTTCGTACTATGGACACCAAGTCGGCAAAGCGTGTAATTTCGCGGCGACTTATGGCGTTCAGGATTCCCTTGTTCGTGCAATTATTGCAGAAGAATGAAATTGTGTCTTCCTCGCGGCAGTCCTTTATCCTGTTCATGACCAGGAGGAATCTGGCCCAGTAATGGTGTACTGTTTCTTCGGGCTCTTGCCTAATTTGGGATAGATCGCTTATGTTTGGGTGGGTGGGTTTAATTGAGCCCCAATCCTCACCCAATCTGAGACTCAGGGGCCAAGGAGTTTCCGAACTCGGATGTTTGGATTCTTGGATGTTTTCCGATAAATCTAGCCCGCTGCCTGACTCTAGCTTCAAGCCTTGAGTGACGTCCTCCCCTCCGTGGGTATACGGCTTGGAGGGATCGGGAATCCGGACATAGCTAGTCCTTAAGATAGATGAAGGGTTGCCGCATTGTTCCTCCACCACTACAACGTGATGGGTGACCTGGGGAGAGTTGATCTCTCTCAGATCGGGTTTAGGCCCAATATGATCATAGTCTGTAGCAACTCCCAGGGCGGCGATGCGATCCAAGAGCTCATTCAGGGAAGAGAGCTCCATAGGATATAACTGCTCGTCGAGTTCCGAGTTGACGTGAAGATTGCTTTCGATGACTCGAGAAGTCATCGTCGGCACAGCGGCCGAACATGCGGTCATAAGAAAACCACCTAGCCGGAGAGTTTGGCCGACAGCCAAATCTCCTTTAGCAACAGTGCCGTCTTTAAAGATGGGATGAGACATCCTTCCTGGTGGCGACGGCACAGCGGAACTCTCAATGAAAGCACCAATGTCGGTGTCAAAACTAGCGGATCTCGGGTAGGGGGTCCCGAACTATGCGTCTAGGCCGGATGGTAACAGGAGGCAGGGGACATGATGTTTTACCCAGGTTCGGGCCCTCTTGATGGAGGTAAAACCCTACGTCATGCTTGATTGATATTGATGATATGGGTAGTACAAGAGTAGATCTACCACGAGATCAGAGAGGCTAAACCCTAGAAGCTAGCCTATGGTATGATTGTATATTATTCTACGGACTAAAACCCTTCGGTTTATATAGACACCGGAGAGGGTTAGGGTTACACAAGGTCGGTTACAAAGGAGGAGATATTCATATCCATATTGCTTAGCTTGCCTTCCACGCCAAGTAGAGTCCCATCCGGACACGAGACGAAGTCTTCTTGTATCTTCATAGTCCAACAGTCCGGCTAAAGGATATAGTCCGGCTGTCCGGAGACCCCCTAATCCAGGACTCCCTCAACTATGTTCCCCATCAGAAAGCAATAACAATAAAATTAAACGATCATAATGCTAAGCTAGCGGACGGGTCTTGTCCATCACATCATTCTCTAATGATGCGATCACGTTCATCAAATGACAACACATGTCTATGGTCAGGAAACTTAACCATCATTGATTAACGTGCTAGTAAAGTAGAGGCATACTAGGGACACTCGGTTTTGTCGATGTATTAACACATGTACTAAGTTTCTGGTTAATACAATTCTAGCATGAATAATAAACATTTATCATGATCCAGTAAGTCATTAGCTCGCTCCATTGTTCCGGAGAATAGAGTTTTAGTCATCTTGCCCATGAGGCATGGTTCGCAAGTATCAAATGGTTCATAAACAAGTGATTCCAAAAGTCCATCTGCATGGAGTTTCTTCATGCGCTTTACACCAATATAACCTAAACGGCAGTGCCACAAGTATGTTGCACTATCATTATTAACTTTTCATCTTTTGGCATCAATATTTTTAATATGTGTATCACTACAATCAAGATTCAATAAACCATTCACATTGGGTGTATGACCATAAAAGGTTTTATTCATGTAAACAGAACAACAATTATTCTCTAACTTAAATGAACAAACGTACTGCAATAAACATGATCTAATCATATTCATGCTCAACGCAAACACCAAATAAAATTTATTTCGGTTCAACTTCAACACTAATCCTAAAGGTAGAGGGAGTGTGTGATGGTGGTCATATCAACCATGGAATCATTTCCGACACACATCATCACCTCGCTTTTAACTAGTCTCTGCAAATCCTATTTCGAGTTACTAATCTTAATTAGCAACTAAACCGGTACCAAATACCTAGGGGTTACTACGAACACTAGTAAAATACACATCAATAACATGTTTATCAAATATACCTTTGTTCACTTTGCCATCCTTCTTATCCGCCAAGTATTTGGGGCAGTTCCACTTCCCGTGACTGTTTCCTTCGCAGTAGAAGCACTTAGTTTTAGGCTTGGGTCCAGCTTTGTGTTTCTTCATGGGAGTGGCAACTTGCTTGCCATTCTTCCTGAAGTTCCGTTTCTTTCCCTTGCCCTTTTTCTTGAAACTAGTGGTCTTGTTAACCATCAACCCTTGATGCTCTTTCTTGATTTCTACCTTCACTGATTTCAGCATTGCGAAGATCTTGGGAATTGTTTTTTCATCCCTTGCATATTATAGTTCATCACAAAATTCTAGTAGCTCGGTGATAGTGAGTAGAGAACTCTGTCAATCACTATCTTATCTGGAAGATTAACTCCCACTTGATTCAACCGATTGTAGTACCCAGACATTCTGAGTACATGCTCACTAGCTGAGATATTCTCCTCCATCTTGTAGGCAAAGTACTTGTCAGAGGTATCATACCTCTCGACACGGACATGAATCTGAAATACCATTTTTCAGCTTTTGGAACAACTCATATGCACCGTGGCGTTCAAAATGTTTTTGAAGTCCCGGTTCTAAGCGTAAAGCATGGCACATGATATGTCTCCAACATATCTATAATTTTTGATTGTTCCATGCTGCTATAATATCATGTATGTTTTATAATAATTTTATAGTCATTTTATATCATTTTTTGGTACTAACCTATTGACATAGTGCCCAGTGCCAGTTCCTGTTTCTTCCATGCTTTTTACATCGCAGAGAATCAATATCAAACGGAGTCCAAATGCCACGAAACTTTACGGAGATTTTTTATGGACCGGAAGGAACAAGTTGGGCTCTAGAAGCACCTGGGGGAGTCCCGAAGAGGGGACAACCCACCAGGGCGCGCCAGCAGGCCCAGGCGCGCCCTGGTGGGTTGTTCCCACCTCGGGTGCCCCCCGGACCGCCTCTTTGCTCTAGAAATAACCAAATATTCCAGAAACTCCAGGGGAGTCGATGAAATATTCATCCAGCCGCCGCAGAGTCCAGAACCACTAGATCCAATCTAGACACCATCTCGGTTGCGGTTCACCACCTCGATTGGTGCCTCTCCGATGATGCGTGAGTAGTTCTTTGTAGACCTTTGGATCCGTAGTTAGTAGCTAGATGGCTTCATCTCTCTCTCTCTCTCTCTTGATTCTCAAAACAACGGTCTCTTGGAGATCCATATGATGTAACTCTTTTTGCGGTGTGTTTGTTGGGATCTGATGAACTTTGAGTATATGATCAGTCATATCTTTTTATATTCATGAAAGTTATTTGAGTTTCTTTGATCTCTTATTTGCATGATCTCTTATAGACTCGTATTTCTTCTCCGATATTTGGGTTTTGTTTGGCCAACTTGATTTATTTATCTTGCAACGGGAAGAGGTGCCCAGTAGTGGGTTCGATCTTACGTTGCTTGATCCCAGTGACAGAAAAGGGAACCGACACGTATGTATCATTGCTACTAGTGATAAAAAGATGGGATCTATATCTACGCAATAGCTAAACGGATATTTTCTACATCATGTCATCATTCTTATTGCATTACTCCGTTTTCCATGAACTTAATACACTAGATGCATGCTGGATAGCGGTCGATGTGTGGAGTAATAGTAGTAGATGCAGGCAGGAGTCGGTCTACTAATATTGGACGTGACGCCTATGTAATGATCATTGCCTGGATATCATCATAATTGTTTGAGGTTCTATCAATTGCCCAACAGTAATTTGTTTACCCGCCGTTTGCTATCTTTCTCGAGAGAAGCCACTAGTGAAACCTACGGCCCTCAGGTCTTCTTCCTCATATATTTGCTTGCGATCTAGTTTTCCTATGCATTTTTATTCAGATCTATTAAACCAAAAATACAAAAAATACTTTGCTGCACTTTATTTTATTTGCGATCTATTATTTCAATCTACTACAATTTTCTGGCATCATTACCCGAAAGGGATTGACACCCGTTTAACACGTCGGGTTGCGATGTGTTGTTATTTGTGTGCAGGTGTTGTTTACGTTGTGTTGCTTGGTTCTCCTACTGGTTCGATAACCTTGGTTTCTTCACTTAGGGAAATACCTATTGTCGCTGTGCTGCATAATCCCTTCCTCTTTGGGGAAATACTGACGTAGTCCTAGCAGACAGGAGCTTTTCTGGCGCTATAGTCAGAGAGCGATTAGTGCGCTAAACTATCAAGTAGTCATCATATCGAGCTTGCAAAACGTTCATAATATCTGTATCTGTTCCTGCAACAGTTTTGTCACCTAGCGGTGCATCAAGGACATAATTCTTCTATGCAGCAATGAGGATAATCCTCGGACCATGGACCCAGTCCGCATCATTGCTACTATCATCTTTCAACTTAGTTTTCACTAGGAACATATCAAAAATATATAGGAGTTATATCACGAGCTATTGATCTACAACATAGACATGCAAAACTATCAAGACTAAGTTCATGATAAATTAAGTTCAATTAATCAAATTACTAATGAACTCACAGTTAAATAAACATCCATCAAGTCATCTAAGTGATACGTGATCCAAATCAACTAACCCGTGTCCGATCATCACGTGAGATGGGGTAGTCATCAATGGTGAACATCTTTATGTTGATCATACCTACTATATGATTCATGTTCGACCTTTCGGTCTCTAGTGTTTCGAGACCATGTATGTACAAGCTAGGCTCGTCAAGTTTAACCCAAGTATTCTGCATGTGCAAAACTGCCTTACACCCGTTGAATGTGAACGTAGAGTCTATCACACCCGATCTACACGTGGTGTCTCGAAATGACAAACTGTAGCAACGGTGCATACTCACGAAGAAGACTTTTATCTTCAAATTAAGTGAAAGGATCATCTTATAATGCTACCGATGTTCTAAGCAAAATAAGATGCATAAAAGAGAAACATCACATGCAATCAAATACGTGACATGATATGGTCATCATCATCTCGTGCTTTTGATCTCCATCTCCCAAGCAATGTCATGATCTCCATCGTCACCGACTTGACACCTTGATCTCCATCGTAGTGTCATTGCGTCGAGGTCGTCACGCCAACTAGTGCTTCTACAACTATCGCTAACGCATAGTGGTAAAGTAAAGCAATTACATGGTGTTTGCATTTCATACAATAAAGAGACAACCATAAGGCTCTTGCTGGTTGCCGATAACTTACAAAACATGATCATCTCATACAACAACGTATATCACATCATGTATTGACTATATCACATCATAACATGCCCTGCAAAAATAAGTTAGACGTCCTCTACTTTGTTGTTGCAAGTTTTACGTGGCTGCTACGGGCTTCATACAAGAACCATTCTTACCTACGCAAAAAACACAATGGTGTTTCGTCAAGTTTGTTGTTTTAACCTTCTCCAAGGACCGGACACAGTCAAATTCGATTCAACTAAAGTAGGAGAAACAGACACCCGCCAGACACCTTTATGCAAAACTAGTTGCATGTCTGTCGGTGGAACCAGTCTCATGTGCGTGGACATGTAAGGTTGGTCCGGGCCGCTTCAACCCACAATACCGCCGAATCAAAATAATACATTGGTGGTAAGCAGTATGACTATCACCGCTTATCGGTGTCAAAACCGGCGGATCTCAGGTAGGGGGTCCCGAACTGTGCGTCTAAGGCGGATGGTAACAGGAGGCGGGGGACACGATGTTTACCCAGGTTCAGGCCCTCTTGATGGAGGTAATACCCTACTTCCTGCTTGATTGATCTTGATGATATGAGTATTACAAGAGTTGATCTACCACGAGATCGTAGAAGCTAAACACTAGAAGCTAGCCTATGGTATGATTGTCTATCGTCCTACGGACTAAACCCTCTGGTTTATATAGACACCGGAGGGGGCTAGGGTTACACAGAGTCGGTTACAAGGAAGAAGATCTACATATCCGTATTGCCAAGCTTGCCTTCCACGCCAAGGAGAGTCCCATCTAGTCATGGGATGAAGTCATCAATCTTGTATCTTCATAGTCCAATAGTCCGGCCAAAGGATATAGTCCGGCTGTCCGGAGACCCCCTAATCCAGGACTCCCTCAATAGCCCCTAAACCAGGCTTCAATGACAATGAGTCCGACGTGCAGATTTGTCTTCGGCATTGCAAGGCGGGTTCTTCCTCTGAGTAGTCCATAGAATAGTTTGACCACAAGGATAGTGTCCGGCTCTGCAAAACAAGTTCCACATACCACCGTAGAGAGAATAATATTTCCACAAATCTAATCTGCTGACACGTTTAGCAACATGACATCATGCCATGGCTCGGTCATTATTAGAACCATTTTTCTCAACCAGCACTGCACATATCGCGAGGCGGTTTTCTTGACACGTCTTGTCAAAGCAGAGATCGTGTCCCCTTATCATGGGAATCTCATCGATACGGGTATGGGTAACCCAACCGCGCCATCAATGACGGCATTCGGGGAATAAGCGACTTTACCAGGTAAGTGGGGAGGTGCATCGCCTCTTCCGCCCTTATAAAGGGACAAAGATTCACCCTTTTTACCCACGCCTCCTTGCTTATCCATTCTCGCACACTCGAGCTCCAGCGCCCAAGTTCGCGTCTTTCTCCTCAAACCACTCCAAGCATGTCTGGAGTGGGAGGGAAGTGGATGGTCTCCTCCGTCACGGAGGAGAACATCACAAAGCTACAGGAAGTCGGATATCTGGCCGCGGACATCGTGCACCAGCTGCCAGATGCGGGGCAGATCATCCCTATGCCTGAACCCCATGAGAGGGTAGTTTTCCTTACCCACTTTGTCCGCGGACTGGGATTTCCCTTTCCCCTGTTTGTCCGCAGGCTCATGTTCTACTACGGGCTGGATATGATCTGGCCCCCAATTTCATCCTCAACATCTCGGCGTTTATCGTCGTGTGCAAGGCCTTCCTCCGCATCAGGCCCCACTTTGGCATGTGGCTGAAGACCTTCAATGTTAAACCAAAGGTGGTGGTCGGCCAGCAAGCAGAGTGTGGAGGCGCCATGGTGGGCAAAATGCCTAATGTCACCTAGCTCGAAGGCTCCTATGTGGAGACCATAAAGGGGTGGCCATCGGGGTGGTTCTACATCATCGAGTCGCGCAACACCAACTGGGTGGCGGCCCTGAATTTCGATCCGGAATCCCCACGCGGCTCACTTCCTGGAAAGAGAAGGGTCTGTCTTGGGGTTCCCCGGTAGAGCTGAGCGGACTCCAGACGTGCATCAAGAACATGATGAGCAAGAAAATCAAGCTCGACAATGTGGTCCAGGTCATGCTCTTCCACCGGATCCTCCTGTGTCAACGACGGGTATTCAATTTATGGGAGTTCGACCCGGCCAAGCACCAGACACCGCGAGAGCTATTCGACACGACAGACAAGGACGTCTGGAAGGTGATGTTCAAGGGCGCCGAGGTACCTCCTCCCCTTACCGAGGACGGAAGACTCAGCGCAAAGCGCCATGCCAATCCGGTAAGTTTTTATATCTCACAGGATATTTTTTTGCCCTAGTTTAATCATGTCTGGGATCTAAGCTTCCATGCCATTAACAGGACTGGGTAGAGACAGTAGAGCAGATCGATTGCCCAGCCCCCCTGCCTAAAGATTCTGTAGATGCTCTCCTAACGGAGATGCAGGTTCCGGCGCCTTATGAGGTGCCGGTGAAGAAGGCCAAGAAGAAGGCCACGGGGACCCGAAAGGGTCTCCGGCGCAAGGTTATATCGGACTCATCTCCGATAACTCCAAAGCGCACTCCTCCCACAAAAACGAGGAGGAGGAAGAGGAAAGTCCCCCCCCCAACCGGGGGAGATAATAAAAGGAAAGCCGCCCCAACAGGGGAGGCCGAAGGGTCCAAGAAGGGAAGGACCCTCCTTCCAGACTGCTCCACGACGGCCGCCTACAGTGACGACAAGTGGTTACCCAGGGACAAGCCCCTGGCGAAGTCGTAAGTATCCGGATACCATAGTAATTCATGGTATGTTTTAATGCACTGCCTCTCCTTAAGCCGAATACGATTATGCAGTCCGTCCCGAGCCCGTCTCAACGTATCTTCGTCGGACGATTCTTTGGACTCGTCGGACATGAATAGCGATTCACTTCCGACCGCCTCCACCCCTTGCCCTATGTACAACGTCGAGGTGTTGTCTCAAAAGGCACCGAGCCAAGGGGAGGTACTCCTGGGGGCACCTCGAGGCGACCTTCCAGACCCTGGGCGCAAAGGGAGCAAGACTCCCACGGGCTCCAAGTTCGGCCCCCAGCTGAACACTGCGCCGGAACATTCGGTGTCCGGCAGGTAATCCCCCGTTAAGAGGGGCAAGCCGCCCGTGTCGGTGGCCTCTGTCCATTCAGAGGCACCGGACAACTTGCTGGAAGCACTTTGCGGTGCTTCCATCGACGAAGAGCACCGCACTATCATGAGTGCGGTGATCGAGAAAGTTCAGTCCGCCAAAAACAGACTAACCAAAGCTTGTGCCAGCCTCCTAACAGGCTTTCTGGTAAGCAATCAAAATATAGGAAAATATTACCGCATAGACAGTAGTTCCTGATGCTCTGTTTGGCGTTCGCGAAGAAAGGATGAATGGAGGATCAAATAATGACTCAGGAGTCTAATTAGAATATGTCTATGTGCATATGCAGGCTTCACTGCTGGCCGCTGCTGCACGTACTGCGGAGGTCGCTGCACTAAAGCAGGACCTTGAGCGGTCCGAGGACAAGCTTGGCCTTACCAAGAGGCAGCTAGAGGAGAGCAAAGGTAAGCAATACCTTGTCTATATATTAAAAATAAATTCGGTTGTAAAGTAATAGGATCATCATGAATTTGCCAGGGGCCACGACCGAGGTGGCAACCCTGAAGAAGGTGATGTTCGAGGCCGGAGACAAAGCGGCCAAGGAGCGCATTGAGCGGGAAAAGCAAGAAGCCCGGGTAGGCAAGGTGCAGCAAGAGCTCGAGGCTCTCGCCAAAAAACACGAGTCCTTGGAGCTTGACTCTAAGACGCGAGAGTCCGAGCTTGCGAAGGCGCTCGAAAGCACACGGAGCGCCAAGGCTGAAGCCCACAAGGCCCTCCAGGAGATTGATGCGGTGAATAAGATAGTAGCGGGTAAGGCATTCATTATGCAAAGCAAGCATGTGAAGGAAACTTTCCTTTTACATACCCGAGTTCGGAGCTCTCCAGGAGCGTTCGTAGATTTTCCCTGCAGTGTACTGGATGCCGAGGAGTTTTACCGAGCTGAGGACGGGAGCTCGACGGAAAAGTTGTTTTGGTCTCAGTATACTGGGACCGAACACCCAATGCCCTTGAGCGACCAGCTAAAGCAACTGTTCGAGCTTCACAAGGCGGTCGAATAGGCCATGAAGGGTCTTATAGTCCAGATGTGGCCTGGCGATCCCCTGCCTAGCAGCTACTTCGGTCTGGTGAGGCGGCTTGTGGATTCCTGGCACGGCTTGAAGTCATAAAGCGGTCCATCTGCATCAAGGGTGCGCGCAGGGCTTTTGCCCGGGCGAAGGTGCACTGGGCGAAGCTGGACGCCATAAAGCTGGTGATGGAGGGGCCGCCGGAGGGCAAGGAGCATCGCTGCCTCGAAATGTATTATGACAGTGTCCTGAAGGGTTCCCTCCTTGTGGCGGAGGAATGTGCTAGAGATGTAATTTTTGAATGAACATGCTCATGTGATCTTGAAATGTGAAACGAGTTCATTTGCGGTATGCAACTCTTGTTGAATTTAAAATATTACCTTCTGTGCAGCCATTTATAAAACTTGAGAGTTGGCCAGTCGTCAGCTTCTACCCCCATGTAACTAGTACTGGGGTCTTCGGGATAATCCTGAGCACTCTTTATCCCAATTTTGGGTCCTTCGAGGGAGGTATTTAGCACAACGAACCAGGCAATCAGACTATAAGGCTTTATCACTCTCACTTAGCCATAGAAGTCTACAATTTTAAATTTTGGCGAAGCCCCTAGTATTCGGAAGGCCGAATTTGGGGCGCTATATACGCCTAAGTCGGGCAAGGCCGACTCCTCGCCTAAAGCGAAAAAAGTCTTTAAGGACTTGAGACCTCTCGAACAGCGACTAGCTCTCGCCTTATCATGACAGTCAGTTTTCAGCTTTCTCTACTGAGGTGCTCGCCCGGAAGAACCGGGACACAATTGCAGTAGTTCTCCCAGTGCTACCTTAGCCGATATAGCGGAACGTAAGGTACCAAAACATGGGAGTCGGGCAAACCCAACTATTGACCCATGACATGATTCGGAGCTAATGCATATAATGCTATTAGTTCGGGGTGCCGCACTGCCAAAAGTGTTCGGACTTCTCACGCCGTATTATGGGGTAAATGAAAGCCCCTGGCGTACTGACCGTACCAGAATGTACGCGTGCAAGTTGTCGTAAATGAACATATAAGAAAAAAGGGATGGATAATGCAATAATAGACTAATTCTATGCATTGTTATTTAAATAATACGTCGAAGCATACTGATACAAGTAGTGCAATAAGCAAAAAATAGGATTATTTGACATGTCCTATCCAAGGGCAAGCTACGTATGGGGTAGTAAAAGCGGGTATATCGATTGTTATTAGAGACCACCTGGGGGTTCCCTTGTAGGTCTTAGCTTCTTGCCTCCTTGGTTGTTCCTTCCCGTAATGTGTCCGGCAATCATACTACCGGAAAGGGCTTCCAGAGAGTAAGGTCCTGAAAGAGAAAAAATGATAAAGGTATACAGCCCCTAGGGAGGTTAAGCCGCATTGCAGGACGTGCCCTGATCGTGCCCCCGCCTATGCCCATGGTATTTTCAGTGCGTAATTATGTACGTGCGGCACGGATTTTGTCGCTTGACTGGGACTGGGATGGGGGCCGAACTGCTAGGCGAGATCTGAACGTGCCAGGCGATCCTGTTGCAGGTTACTCCAGACTCACTTGACGGTGTCCGGGGGCTGTATCGCCGAATTGGCGGTTTGCTTTAAAAGGCTGATTTGTGCTTCTACTGCGAGGGCCGCAGTATGCTCTTCCGTGCGGAGCGAGCGTTTTGTGTCTCCATTTACTGTTATGACCCCCCTAGGTCCTGGCATCTTGAGTTTGAGGTATGCGTAATGCGGTACCGCATTGAATTTTGCAAATGCGGTTCGCCCGAGCAGTGCGTGATAGCCACTGCGGAACGGGACGATATCGAAGATTAACTCCTCACTTTGGAAGTTGTCCGGAGATCCGAAGACCATTGAGCCCGTGCAATGGGCCTCTACACCTGGGATGACGCCCTTAAAGGTGGTTTTGGTGGGTTTGATCCTCGAGGGATCTATACCCATTTTGCGCACTGTATCCTGATAGAGCAGGTTCAAGCTGCTGCCGCCGTCCATAAGGACTCGAGTGAGGTGAAATACGTCGATGATGGGGTCTAGGACCAATGCGGCGGATCCGCCATGACGGATACTGGTGGGGTGGTCCCTGCGATCGAAGGTGATCGGACAAGAGGACCATGGGTTGAACTTTGGGGCGACGGGCTCCATCGCATAGACGTCCCTTAGTGCACGCTTCCATTCCCTCTTGGGTATGTGGGTTGCGTATATCATGTTCACCATCTTCACTTGTGGGGGGAACCTCTTCTGTCCTCCCGTGTTCGGCGGCCGGGGCTCCTCCTCGTCATCACTATATAGCCCCTTGTCCTTGTTTTCAGCATTCAACTTTCCGGCCTGCTTGAACACCCAGCATTCTCTGTTGGTGTGATTGACTGGCTTATCGGGGGTGCCGTGGATTTGACACGAGCGATCAAGTATGTGATCCAAACTGGACGGGCCCGGAGTACTTCTTTTGAATGGCTTTTTCCGCTGACCGGATCTAGAGCCTCTGAATCCGGTATTGACTGCCATATCATCGGTGTTATCGCCGTTGTTGCGGCGCTTGTGTCTGTTACGACGTGGTCTGCCGTTGGCATATTTGGTATCCGAAGTGCCCGGATTCCTTGATGTGTTGTTGCTGCGAGCCAGCCAGCTATCCTCGCCCGCGCAAAAGCAGGTCATGAGTGTCATGAGGGCTGACATAGACTTCGGCATCTCCTGGCCGAGTTGCCGGGCGAGCCACTCATCACGGATGTTATGCTTGAATCTCGCTAAGGCCTCTACATCCGGACAGTCGACAATTTGGTTTTTCTTAGTTAGGAACCATGTCCAGAATTGCCTGGCCGATTCCCCTGGCTACTGACTTATATGGCTCAAGTCATCAGCATCCGGTGGTCGCACATAAGTGCCCTGGAAGTTGTCAAGGAATGCGTCTTCCAAATCCCCCCAACTGCCGAAGGAGTCTGCTGGCAAGCTATTCAGCCAATGCTGAGCTGGTCCTTTGAGTTTTAGTGGGAGGTACTTGATGGCATGCGGATCATCACTGCGAGCCATGTGGATGTGGAGGAGGAAATCCTCAATCCATACAACGGGATCTGTTGTACCATCATACGATTAGATCTTTACGGGTTTAAAACCCTCCGGGAATTCGTGATCCATAACTTCATCAGTGAAGCATAGGGGGTATGCGGCGCCTCTGTGCTGGGCTATATCACGACGCAGTTCATATGAGTCTTGTCTGTTGTATTCGGCCCAGCCGGATTTACTTTTAGTGTATCCGTGTGACGGTCATCGTCCCGCATTGGCGCGCGCCCCTGTGACCTGTATATCGACCTTGCATGTTTTTCCTTGCTTTCCAATACGTCTCGCAGGTCCCGTGTGTTGCCCCGGGCCTTGGTATTTTTGTTTGAGTGGCAGCGGGGTCTAGGCTGAACTTCAGGCTGAAATGCCTCTCTGGCTCGGCCACGAGGTGGCCGGTCAGCCGCATCGTACACTGGTGATGTAGGTTTCAATGCTTCCTCCTCGAGTCGGGGTAGCGACCTGCACTTTGGGTAACTCTTGGAGGGGCGCTTGAGTTCGTATTCCTCGGCCGCAAGGACTTTGGTCCATCTGTCTGCTAACAAATCTTGATTAGTTTGAAGCTGTTGTTGCTTTTTCTTCAAGCTATTTGCTATGGCTATAAGCCAGCGCTTGAAGCGCTCCTGCTCGACGGGATCCTCAGGCACGATAAATTCTTCGTCGCCGAGGCTCACCTTGTCTTCGGAGGGAGGCATGTAATTATCCTCCTCGGGTTCTCTATCTGCTGCCCGCTCTGGAGGGCTAGCTTGTTCACCCTCCCGCTCTAAATTGTGCTGGAGGGGATTGTTGTCGTCTTCGGCACTATCCGGAGTGTTATTGTCTCTTGTGCCGGTATCACTACTTTTGCTATGGCGGGACTTAGAGCGGCGCCGCTGACGTCGGTGCTTGGGTTGTTTCTTGGAGGGGTCATCCCCTGCTGTCTCATCGCCATTCCCTTCTTTGGGGGTGTCCATCATGTATATATCATATGATGAGGTGGCGGTCCAGCGCCCCGTGGGCGGTGGTTCCTGTTCGTCTCCTGCATCGTCGTCCATACCGTCTATGTCTTCGGAGTCAAAGTCGAGCATGTCGGTTAAGTCATCGATAGTGGCTACTAAGTGGGTGGTGGGTGGGGAGCGAATTTCTTCGTCGTCCGCATCCCATTCTAGCCAGACATAGTTCGACCAAGGTTCTTCTGACAAGGAGAGAGACCTAAATGAATTTAGCACATCGCCGAAAGGTGAGTGCTGAAAGATATCCGCGGAGGTGAACTCCATGATCGGCGCCCAATCGGATTCGATAGGCACAGACGGAGGCGGCTCGGAGTCCGTGGCCGGAGACGAATCCAGTGGTTCGGCAACATGGCTCTCGTAAGGGGTGAGTCAGTATTCGGCTCTATCACCACTGAGAGTGCGGCCTCCATGGCGGGGTCTATCCACCCGTCCTCGGATGGCGCAATTTGCTCTGGATTGAAGGCCGGAGTAGTTGCAGGTGTGATCTCCCGAACACTGTCCGACGACAGAGCTAAATCATGCTCGTCGTGATCGTGCGGCGCACCTGACATGGGTTCGAATTCGTCGAAGATCAAGTCTCCGCGGATGTCGGTAGTGTAGTTTAAGTTTCCGAACCTGACCTGATGGCCAGGGGCGTAGCTCTCGATCTGCTCCAGATGGCCAAGCGAGTTGGCCCGCAGTGCGAAGGCGCCGAATACGAAGATCTGTCCGGGGAGGAAAACCTGACCCTGGACTGCATCGTTACCGATAATCGAAGGAGCCATCAAGCCTTACGGTGACGGCACAGTGAAACTCTCAATGAAAGCACCAATGTCGGTGTCAAAACCGGCGGATCTCGGGTAGGGGGTCCCGAACTGTGCGTCTAAGGCAGATGGTAACAAGAGGTAGGGGACACGATGTTTACCTAGGTTCGGGCCCTCTTGATGGAGGTAATACCCTACTTCCTGCTTGATTGATCTTGATGATATGAGTATTACAAGAGTTGATCTACCACGAGATCGTAGAGGCTAAACCCTAGAAGCTAGCCTATGGTATGATTGTCTGTCGTCCTACGGACTAAACCCTCCGGTTTATATAGACACTGGAGGGGGCTAGGGTTACACAGAGTCGGTTACAAGGAAGAAGATCTACATATCTGTATTGCCAAGCTTGCCTTCCATGCCAAGGAGAGTCCCATCTGGTCACGGGACGAAGTCTTCAATCTTGTATCTTCATAGTCCAACAAACCGGCCAAAGGATATAGTCCGGCTGTCCGGAGACCCCCTAATCCAGGACTCCCTCACCGCTCATAAACTTTGTGTTCTACCCATGCATATAATCTACGCATAGACCTGGCTCATGATGGAAACGTTGCATGCAAATAAAAAAATTCTACGCACACGCAATGATCTATCCATGTAGATGCATAACAACGAGGGGAGAGTGTGTCTATGTACCCTCATAGACCGTAAATGGAACTGTTTCTCAATGCGGTTGATGTAGTCGAACTTCTTCGCGCTTCAACTGATCAAGTACCAAACACACGACACCTCTGCATTCTGCACTTGTTCAGCTCAGTGACGTCCCTCACCTTCTTGATCCAGCAAGATGTTGAGGTAGTAGATGAGTTCCATCTACACGATGGCACAACGATGGTGATGGTGAACTGATCCTCGCAAGGCTTCGCGTAAGCACTACGAAAAATATGACCGGGGGTGTAAATGGTGGAGGGGGGCGCTGCACACGGCTAAACAATTGTCTCGGGTGTGCTAGCCCCCCCTGTCCCACATATATATAGGTGGGAGGGGGAGGGGAGAGGCCAGGAGGCGCCCCAAGTAGGACCGAATCCTACTTGGGCTCCTCCCAAGCCGTGCACACCCCTGCCATTTATATTGGAGGAGGAGGAAAGAGAGGGGCGAGGTAAGGAAGGGGAATCCTATTCCTCTCTTTCCTTTCCCTTCCCCTATTTCCATCTCCTCCTTGGACGGCCCATATGGGGGGCGCACCAGCCCCTTGTGACCGGTGCACTTCCCCTCTTGGCCCATAAGGCCCATATCTTTTTGCCGAGGGTGCTCGTAACCCCTTCTGGTGACCCAATAAGTATCCGGTACCCCCTTCGGTGTCCGAATAATATCGTCCTATATATCAATCTTTTCCTCTCGACCATTTAGAGATTCCTCGTCATGTCTATGATCTCATCCAGGAGTCTGAACAACATTTGGTCACCAAATCAGATAACTCATATGATACTATATCGTCATCAAACGTTAAGCGTGCGGACCCTATGGGTTCGAAAACTATGTAGACATGACCGAGACCTCTCCGGTCAATAACCAATAGCGGAACCTGGATGCCCTTATTGGCTCCTACATATTCTATGAAGATCTCTATCGGTCGAACCGTTATGACAACATACGTGTCGGCGTCCTGGGAACGGGGGTACCCAGACTTGCCTGCCTGCGGCCCATGGCGTGGCTCCACCAGCGGCCTAGTACGGGCCATTATCTGCAGCGACAACTCAAGACCCTCACGAGGGGCCAAGCCTCGCGAGGCGGACAACTCCAAGACCTCCCGGGGTGCAGCCTCACTAGGTTGGCTCTTGAGGAGAGGAGATATCTATGCAAGGGGCACCTCGCGAGGTTCACGTGGCATGAGCCATGATGACCAAGGCTGGGCGGGCGCCAGCGGGCGCAGTGTACCAGTTTCCTCTTTGGTGCTAAAGAGGCTAGCGCAGGCGAGGAGTCCCGAGGCATCAGGGAAATGTTTCCTTATCAGTGCAACAAGACCAAGGAGAGCAGGACGGCATGATGGAGGTCACCGCGGAGCCCACAACAGCATCACCACCAGAGTCTTTGGCAGGTGAAGACCACCTTTTGTCAGGATAGATTGTACTAGTTGTCTGCCTTCAAACTTGGCCGTTATGGGATCCCTTCAAGCCTAACATTTGGGAAGAGGACCAGGGCCTCTATAAATAGGGCTAGCCACCACCATAGCAGGGGAGGGATCATTCAGACCATTGATACGTCTCTAACGTATCTACTTTTCTCACGCTTTTCCTCTTGTTTTGGACTCTAATTTGCATGATTTGAATGAAACTAACCCCGAACCGACACTGTTTTCAACAGAACTACCATGGTGTTGTTTTTGTGCAAAAATAAAAGTTCTCGGAATAGAATGAAACTTTGTGAGGATTTTTTATACCAATAATAAGAATTTCTGGAGCCAAGACCCACCGGAGAGGGGGCCCTGGATGGGCACAAGCCACCAGGGCACTCCCCCCTCTCCTGGCGCGCCCAGGTGGGTTGTACCCACCTGGTGTCCCCGCTGACGACCCCCCTGATATTATAAAGTCACATTATGTCAGAAAAATTCAAGAAGAAAGAACTATCACGATCCACGAGACGAAGCCGCCGCCAGGCCCTGTTCTTCCTCGGGAGGGCAGATCTGGAGTCCGTTCAGGGCTCTGGAGAGGGGGATCTTCGTTCTTTGTCATCACCAAACCTTCTCCATCGCCAATTCCATGATGCTCCCCACCGGGAGTGAGTAATTCCTTCATAGGCTCGCTGGTCGGTGAGGAGTTGGATGAGATTCATCATGTAATCGAGTTAGTTTTGTTAGGGCTTGATTGCTAGTATCCACTATGTTCTTAGATTAATGTTGCTATGACTTTGCCATGCTTAATGCTTGTCACTTTGGGCCCGGGTGCCATGATTTCAGATCTGAACCGTTTATGAATTCATCATTATATCCATGTTCTAGATCCGATCTTGAAAGTTGTAGTCACCTACTACGTGTTATGATCCGGCAACCCCGGAGTGACAACAACCGGGCCCACTCCCGGTGATGACCGTAGTTTGAGGAGTTCATGTATTCACTATGTGTTAATGCTTTTCTCCGTTTCTCTATTAAAAGGAGGCCTTAATATCCCTTAGTTTCCAATATGGACCCCGCTGCCACGGGAGGGTAGGAAAAAAGATGTCACGCAAGTTCTTTTAATAAAGCATGTATGACTATTTACGGAATACATGCCTACATTATATCGATGAACTGGAGCTAGTGTCGTATCGCCCTAGGTTATAACTATCACATGATGAATATCATCCAACAAGTCACCGATCCAATGCCTACGAATTTATCCTTATTGATCTTGCTGCGTTACTATTGCTATCATCACTGTTACACTTGCTACAAACTACCGCTATCACTGTTACTGTTACCATTGTTGCTGTCACTATTATCAAAACTATCAAACTACTTTGCTACCGATCGCTTTGCTGCAGATAATTAATCTCAAGGTGTGGTTGAATTGACAACTTAGTTGCTAATATCTTCAAATACTCTTTGTCTCCCCTTGTGGTGAATCTATAAATTTTGGTTGAATACTCTACCCTCGAAAACTTTTGTGATCCCCTATACTTGTGGGTTATCAAGACCTTTTTCTGGCGCTGTTGCCGGGGAGCGTAGCTATATTTGTTGAGTCACTTTAGATTATTATCATATTACCACTATGAAGAATCTGAAGGATCCAAAGACTAAGATATTTCCCTCAAGGACGAGGGAAGGTAAGGAATTGCCATCCAGTTCTCCTTTAGATTCAGCTTCTGTTATGAATTAACTTGCAACACCACCACATGCTAACAATTCTGATATGTCGCAAGTTATTAATGATGCTACTTCTACTATGAATGATGCTTATGATGATGCTAGTACCTTGCTTGATAATGATGATGTGCCACCTGGTGAATTTCTTGATAAACAAATTGCTAGAGTTATACAACATGATGTTGTTGAATCTGATGATGAGCTTGAAACTGAATCTCCTGAGACACCTGCTAGAACTAGCCTTCCTATATATGAATTGCCTAAGGTACCAGAAGGTTATGTTATGAGTGAAGAAGCAACTAGAGATATTCTTGCTTGTAATGATAGAGATGATCTAGAGAAATTACTACTCAAGTATAAAGAAAAATCTCTGAATGCTAGAATGAAATGTGATCCTAAGTTTGCTACTTCACCTACTTTTATTGATGATAAGGATTATGAATTCTCTGCCGACCCAGAGTTAATTACTTTGGTTGAATCTGATCCTTTCCATGGTTATGAAACTGAAACTGTTGTGGCACATCTTACTAAGTTGAATGACATAGCCACCCTTTTTACTCATGACGAGAAAACTCGCTACTACTTTATTCTCAAATTATTTCCTTTCTCATTAAAGGCTGATGCTAAAGCTTGGTACAACACTCTTGCTCTTGGTTGTGTGCGTAGTCCCCGGGATATGATTTATACTCTGAAAAATATTTTCCTGCTCATATGAAACAAGCTTCCTTACAGGAAATATTTAACTTTGTGCAAACTAAAGAAGAGAGTCTCCCACAAGCTTTGGGGAGGCTTTGCCAATTACTTAATGCTATGCCTGATCATCCTCTTAAGAAAAATGAAATACTTGATATCTTCTATAATGGACTAACCGATGCTTCTAGGGACTTCCTACAAAGTTGTGCTGGTTGTATTTTCAGGGAACGAACTATTGCTCAAGCTGAAGAAATATTGAATAACATATTGAAAAAATTATGATGATTGGACTATTCCTGAACCACCGCCTAAACCCACTCCGAAGAAGAGGGGTATATTATATCTCAGTCCCGAAGATATGCAAGAGGCAAAGAAATCTATGAAGGAAAAAGGTATTAAAGCTGAGGATGTTAAAAATTTACCTCCTATTGAAGAAATACATGGGCTTAATACACCACCACTGCCTAAGGTGGTAGAGGTAAATTCCCTTATGAAGTTTAATGATAATGACAATACTCACAATATGCATCCTAGTCAATGCCTTTATGAGTTTGAAAACTACATTAGAAAACAAGATCACTTCAATGCAAATGTTATGAAACAACTGAAATACAATTCTGATATGATTGCTTGCTTGAGTGACTTGTTATATAGAATATCAAATGATGTTAGAGGTGTTGGAAAGCATGCTTCTATGGTTCAAACTCAGTTAGAACAAGTTGCTAAATCTCAAAGGGAATTGCTTGATGAAATGAATCATAATATGCATGACTTTGCTATTAGAGTTGCAACTAGAGGAGGTAAAATGACTTAGGAACCACTATATCCTGAGGGACACCCAAAAAGAATTGAACAAGACTCGCAAAGAGCCAACACTAGTGCACCCGAAAAGGAAAATAAAAATGATAGGACTTTGCACTCTTCTAGTGAACCTGAAATAGAAAAACCACCTGATAATGAAAATAAAGTTTCTATCTCTGATGCTGAAACTCAATCTGGTAATGAACACTCACCTAATGATAATGAAAAAGATAATGATGAGGTTCATGAATACTCTCAACCAAACAATGAAAAAGAACCAGACAATGATGTTGAGATAGAACCACATGTTGATCTTGATAACCCACAACCTAAAAATAAAAGATATGACAAAAGAGACTTTGTTGCTAGAAAACATGGTAAAGAAAGAGAACCGTGGGTTCAAAAACCTATGTCTTTTCCACCCAAGTCAACTAAAAGGAAAGATGATGAAGAATTTGTACGCTTTGCTGAAATGATGAGGCCAGTCTTTCTGCGTACTCGCTTGACAGATATCTTGAAAATGCCTCCAAATGGAAAGTATATGAAAGACATCATCACAAATAAGAGAAAAATACCGGAATCTGAAATCTCCACTATGCTTGCTAATTACACTTTTAAAGATGGAGTACCTAGAAAACTTGGTGATCCAGGAATACCAACTATACCTTGCTCTATCAAAAAGAATTATGTGAAAACTACTTTGTGTGATTTAGGAGCTGGTGTTAGTGTTATGCCTTTCTCTTTATATGAAAGACTTGACTTGAATAAACTCACACCTGCTGAAATATCTTTGCAAATGGCTGACAAATCAACTGCCATACCTATTGGTATCTATCAGGATGTGCCCATTGTTGTTGCTAATGTTACTATTTTGACTGACTTTGTTATACTTCAGATGCCCGAGGACGACAATATGTCGATTATCCTTGGTAGAACCTTCTTGAATACTGCAGGGGCTGTTATTGATTGCCATAAAAGCAAGGTCACTTTTCATATTAATGGCAATGTGCCTACGCTGCACTTTCCGAAGAAACAATTCCAAGTGAATGGTATTAATGTTATTGAAAAATCTCCGACAATCACTATTGGAAGTTTTCAAATACATCTACCTATTGTCAAAAAGAAATATGAAATGCTTATAGTTGGGGAAATGCATATCCTCATTGAGGTAACTTAGTGATTTACGATTCTTCAGTTTCATGGTAATCAAAAGTGGTTGTTAATAAGACTTGATCAAGCTTATTAATGGATCATTTTTGAACGGTATGAAGTTGATGAATTTAGTAAGCACTACTTTCTGTCCCTACTTTCTATTCTCTGTTTGTATTAGTTAAATAAAATAAAGTGCCATGTTTTGTTTGCTTTCTGAATTTACCATGCAATAAAAAATGACCCAAAAATAAAAGTTCTCAGAATGCCCTGAAAATCTAATACGATTTTTTCTGAATATTTGAGAATTTTTGGTGCAAATAACATCAGAGGGTGGTGCACGAGGTGGGCACAACCCACCAGGGCGTGCACCCCCAGGCACGCCCTGGTGGGTTGTGGTCCCCACGTGGGCCCCCTCACTTACCTCTTCATACCACATCATCACTTACCTCCAGAAAAAAATCCCCATTGCTCTCTCTCCCATGTTCTTGCTCATTTTGCTGCCATTTTCGATCTCTTTGCTCGAAGCTCCGTTTCCGAAACTGTTTCGGGGGATTGTTTCTTGGTATGTCACTCCACCATTTGTCCAATTAGTTTTAGTTTTAGTATTTTATACTTCGAATAAATAGCTACTCTTGGTGCTATTGTAGATGTGCTTGCATGTTCAATTCTTAGTGTTCTGAGTAGTTTGAATGCTTGCTATGGCCTCTATGTATCCCTATGAGTAGTTGCTATCAATTTTGTGAAGTTTTGTTTGAAAATTTTTGTGAACTAAAAATTCAGATTTTTGTTAATAGGAAAAATTGTACGCGGACATGATGAACCTATCTGGAAGGAGTGCTTCGAGGAGACGATCCTCGGGGGCATCCTCTAGTGACAGTTCTGCTCGCCGGTCTTACGTTGAACCAAGTGAATGTTCCACGCGAGATGCCGCCACCAAAACATGCTTATGGACTTGCGATGAATATATGGTGCAGGTGGGCATCAAGGACGAATTTGAGCAATATGTTCACAATGCCGATCTCGGTCCCTACCTCTCAGATAAGTGTGAACAGCGCCATCTTCTCACTGAATCATTTGTCAAAGGATTTAAATATTTTCCACGTGAGTCTAGGGTGTTGTTTATGCTTTATGATGAACCATTTACTATTCCACTAGAGAATTTTGCTCACCATTGCAAACTTCCATTTTGGGGTTTGCTTGATGAGCCAGCAAAGGCTGGGTATGAGACCTTCTTGAGTAGCCTTTGTTACGGTGAAAATAGAGGAGTGAGACAAGGAAGAATAAAAAGTGTTCACCTTCTGGAAATCCAGTATTTTGCATTATTTAACGGGAAATGCATAGTAGGCAAGCAAGACTATAGCATACTTTGTTCGCCAGGCTTGAGCCTCATTCACACCGCTCTCACTGGTGAAAGGAATTATAACCTTGGAGCTATTGTTGCACATAGACTTCAGCATAACACCAAAAGTGGTTGGCTCTATGGTGGAATTTATGCCACACGTTTAGCACGAGGACTGGGTAGTCCACCTTTGCCCTTTGATCCTATCCTACCCACTCGATATTTAGATTTTTATGCCTTAAAGGAGCATAATATTCTCAAGGGAAGGGTTGATAACTTCACTTACAATTTGTTGTTTAACCAATCACACGTTGTGGACACATATTTTCCTGCGGCTACTCTCTTTGATTGTCATGGCAAGGGGAGATATTTTGTTCTTGAGAGCGAGGCCCGAGCTCACAACGCAGCTGTGGTGGCAGCCCGACAGGTCGAGGCATCCGCACCGAGAGCCTCCGTGAGCTACGACGCCGACTACTACCCTTCAAGCTACTGATCGATTACCAACTTCGTCCAAAAGCCTAAACTTGGGGGAGTACGTATCTCTCACCAACATTATATTCATGCTCACATATCATTCTATTTGTCGGTATTCACACTTTTTCATTGTATCATCCATGCTTAGATTTATTTTCTTGCTTTCTTCTTGTGTGTTTGTTAAACTTTAGAAACCCCCCCCCCCCCCCCGTAAAAAAAAGTTGTAGCTAATTTACTTTCTGTGCATGCTTAGTAGTAGTACTAAAAAGAAAACCCAAAAAGATTTCCTTGTTCTTCTTTTTCTTGTTGGGAGCCTTCCCATGTAAATAGTTTTTCTCGTTTTTGTTTTTTCCCCTTTTACTTTCTTGCGAAAGAAAACCAAAAACTCCAAAAATATTTCAGTGTGTTTCTCTAAAATTCTTTTCTTTTATTCGAGTTGAACCGAGGAGAAGACCACGATGAAAATGTTGAGTGGCTCTCATATGAATAATTGTTGAACTAATAAAGAGCCCACTTTACTTTGTCTTCTCCTGTTGAGTAAAATGCTTGCAGATTCCAGCTTAGTCCATGGCACTCTTGCACTATTATTATTTTCATATCATTCGGTCGTGCAAGTGAAAGGCAATACGACATTCTATGAACTGGCCGTGGCAAAGGGAAACTGGTATGAACTCGACTTGTCCTGTCTGTGTAAATATGTTTCATCCAGTGCCCATGATTCCACCCATTATGATTAAACATGTTTGTACTGACAATTAGAGGTTATAGTTTCTCATGCCATGCATAAGTAGCTGGGAGTTAATAATGATTTATCTTGGATATCGACATAGCGTTAAAATGATTGTGATGTAGTATGATGATATGGTATCCTCCTCTGAATGTTCGAGTGGCTTGACTTGGTACATGTTCATGCATGTAGTTGAATCAAAACCAACATAGCCTCTATAATGTTTATGTTCATGGTGTTCATATCCTACTCATGCTAGTGTCCAATGTTACTTACGCATAATGCATGGTTATAATCGTTGTTGCTCTCTAGCTGGCCGCTTCTTAATCTTAATTGCTAGCCTTCGCCTGTACTAAGTGGGGATTCTACTTGTACATCAAAAACCTTGAACCCAAAGTTATTCCAGATGAGTCCACCATACCTACCTATATACGGTATTACTCTACCGTCCTAAGTAAATTTGCATGTGCCACCTCTAAAAACTTCTAAAAAAATATTCGTTTTGTCTGTCTGGATCATTCATGGAATGATAGGAGGTGGTCGATATCTTCAGTGCTAAGCGGGTTATTCTTAGGTCGAGTGTTTATTCACTCGCCATCGCAGGAGAAAATGGGCGGTAATAGGGATGCCTAGTCCCAAACTGCAAAATACAAAAAGAGTTCATCTCTTAAATAACCAAACAAAAACTCCCAATGGAGTCAGAACCTTTACTTTTACCGCTTCGGAACCGCCACTAGCGTGCTTAGCATGGAAGATGTTGATTACTGATGGTCGTGAAGTGAATAAGAAGGGTGCATGTCTCAAAATATCACTTATCTCTATTTTAAAAATTGAGCTCTAGCATCTCTGCAAATCACTGCTTCCCTCTGCGAAGGGACTTTCTATTTACTTTTATGTTGTGTCACCACCTTCTAAAAAACAAGCGACAGAAACTGAGTAGAGCACGGTTGTCATGATTTATGCATTGTGTGTAGCTAATGTTGGGTGTAACATGACTAGATCTTTTCGACCATGAATTACAATGTTTAGTTGTTGCTTCACTACTGCAGGATGCTGCGAACGTGACACTACGATCAGAGACCCTTCGACGAAACTGTGTGTGATGCCATAATCGCAAACGGTGGTGTAAAAAACCGTCAAAAAAGGTGCAAAACGTTTGCGATGGAGGATGCATCAAACACGGTTCAGATTTTAGTTGCGTGTGCGATTGAGGGCATACGGTTCAGTTCAGTTAACTGTTTGAGATGAGGAGGAACAAAAGAAATAGGCAGCCCGATGAAGGTGTGTGCGATGTACAACATACGATTCACTCGGATGAACTGTTTGTGAATAGGCAACACAAAAGAAACGGCCAGCCAGATCAAAGGTGTGTGCGATATACGACATGCGGTTCACTCGGATGAACTGTTTGCGTTGAGACATGAGAATAAAAACGGTTCAAATGAACAAGATGTGTGTGATACGAGGAAAACATGTATGTAATCGGAAATGTGTGCGAAGATTGATAACAACACAGACGATTACTTCTAACAAGCCGTGTGTGTTGTGAGCAAATGATTGCTGGTATACAATTCTGAGTGATTGATGAAAACATCACCGACGGGTTCCATTGTTTAGTCCGTGTGCAACGTGATTTTATTTGTCCGCACAACATCTACGCTCTGTCTATAGAGCATCAACATATATACTTAAAATGACAAAATTGCATAACCAAATTAAGAATACAATTACACAAGTGACTACACACATAACATTTCCACACACCAAAGAAAGCAATTACATGCATACTAAAGTAGGAGAAACGAGGATCTAATCATCTACTTATTGTTACGACGATGCTTGCCATTGCTCTGCTTCCGGCTGGATCCCTGACCGTTTTGGGGAAGGAGACACTTTCTCATGTCAACTATCTACTTGTACATGTTGTAGCTCGTGTACGCCTCCTTGGCCGCATACATGACATGAGCTTTGTCGAGTTTCTCCATCCAGGCGGAGTGCCAGGCATGCTTTTCCTTGTTGCACGAATCCTTCATGTCTCTGTAGTAGGGGTCGATGATGGCCTCGGCGAGGTGAACCAGTGAGTCCTTCTCATGCTCCTTGCTGCCCAGATCTTGTATTGGCCCTGGATGTCGACAAGATTCTGGCAGGCGATGCCCAAATTCTCGAGCGCCTTTACATCGTTGGTGATGTCCACCGTAGTGAACATGTAGTGGGGGCTGTTGACAAACCTGGCGAAATGCTCGCAAGGCCTTGTGGCCAGGCAGTAGTGGTAGATGAGGACGTGGTGGCGCACACACATCTGGGCGATGACGACCTTGGGATGAGACCCGGCACGAGCGCGGGTGTACTCAAGGTCAAACCCGACCACCTTGTACTTCTCCGCGGCAAGAAACAGCTCCATGATGTGGATGGAGTGCTCCACCTAGACCGGGTTGTTGGTGTAGACCACCGAGAGGTCCATGAACCTTCTATGGGTGTCCACCACGACACGCATGGTGAACTGCTGCTCGTCGTCGGTAGTCACTTGGAGCGCCATTGGAGTCGCGCGGGATACCCTCTAAGAA
This sequence comes from Triticum urartu, assembly GCF_056163025.1. NCBI lineage: Eukaryota > Viridiplantae > Streptophyta > Magnoliopsida > Poales > Poaceae > Triticum > Triticum urartu. Next base: position 475,952,522 of record NC_141873.1, on the reverse strand, counting down.
TTTCTCGTGGTGGGTGTGCTTCTTGCAATGGTGGGGCGCGATCGAAAAGTTGAAGAGACACAAGGGGAGGTAAATGGCCGTTGTAATAAATGGGGGTTGGCAGGCCTGTAATCGTCATGTCTTGTCACGATGTTCATGGCGGAGGATTCCAGTGCACTCTTGACAACACCGCACCGCATGCGTGGGCTCGAAGAGGTGCCAAATGTATCATCGGTGAGCTTGTTCCCGCGCTACCGCACTGTTTACCACGCAAGCTTCCCTCCCGGCTAGTTTGGCCATGCGTCGGCTAGGAGAGTGACAAATCGTGGGCGTTTATTGGCAAAAAGCTTTGTAAAAACGAAGTGTGTGGAATGACTTCGGTCATAAGTTTACCCTTGGGTGATGAGGTCGAAGTTACACAGAAGGGTGATGATGGACACTCGAGTGCGATAATTAATTCCATGCTCTACAGTGCACATGGTGGAAGAAACCAACTGTGTGCAATAATGTCGAAGATCGTAGTAGAGTTATCTATACAGATCGTGTGCTGTGAGATCGACAAGGTAAACTGATTCGAGAATGGTTAATAAAATCTAAGATCATTGCATATTAAGGTCAAAATAGTGCTAGCAATATACGAGTCTCATACGATGCCATTTCAACGATTGTACCACAAAAGCTCGAAATGTTACAAGGTTCAAATTCCAGAGTTATATGGCTCAAATTCAAATATTACAAGGTTCGAACTCATATTAGAAATGAAATTCAGCTCATCAGCTCCAAACGCTCGTGTTGATCCGCTGAACATGGATATCAGAGAGGTTCAAACTAATATCGCCGCTTCTAAGTCTGGCTTCGAAACCTCACAATTTTTATAAAGGGGTCAGCCACTGAGAAATCATGTATGGGGTTGACACGATGACTTCCGATTACTCTGTCATCTGAAGTTCCAAAATGAAATTCAGCATTTTTGGATCCTACTCCATTCTGCCGCAGGCGCCGACACTGATCAACAAACCATTCATTTTTGCGAAATAAATGTAGGGCAAACCTCATTTCCTTCAGCACCCTTACTCTGAGAACAAAGAACCTGGCGAATATAATCTCCGGTAAGGTCCCTCGGTAGGAGTTCAAAGAAATTTCTGAGAGATGCGGATCGAGGCATTCGACGTGCTTGTTATATTGTATGACATTATCCACCACTGGGCCTAATCTTATCTGCAAAAGAAGAAAACGTGTTAGTGCCTATATGCAATTTTGAACATTACTACAGGCCTAGCTATTTGGTTTGCAGGATTTGTAAAATGCACTGACATGCCATCTTCGATCTGACATGATTAACATGGGCATTTGATTACATTCTAGAAAAATATAGCCTTGTTCACAAGAGGTTGGAATGGATGAAAAGTTCCCTAAGAAAACTAGTACAGATGAATCCAAAGGACAAATGCTTATTGATTGTAACCATATGGATCAAGCAACCAATATCGGGGGGGGGACATGTATGTACTGAAATCGTCCAAAAGAACCTTCAGAAATCGTAGTGCATTATCATTGTAAACTTGGAAAAAGGTGTCACAAATTGGACTCCCTTATGGTTAACATTTAATAGGAAAGGAACATCGCCTCGATATATAGCTTCTCCAGGCACGGAAAGCATCTCAGGAAACTGACAACTTGCTCCGGGTCGGGCCCGATAGATTCTAGTGCCAAGACCTTCACTGTGCGTAGTTTCGGGGTGAAGCTTGTCGGAATTATTTTCTGGATGACAGACGAACAAACATCTTCAAAATTAGAAATAATGTTAATTTGTAGAAGGAGAGTTAGAAGGCGGCTGTTGTACCTGAACGGGTTTGGATCCAATAACAAGTTCGGAGCATTTGTCAAACGAGTAGCCCACCACTGTAAATTTCGGCGCAAAAATGACATTGATTCTTGTTGGATCTTCTTGATCAACTACAAGTAATATCTCAAGTGTAGGTGTGTCCTGGATGACCATACCGTGGTACACATCTTGTGATGTCTTCCTTCCGCACCAACAACACACATAAATAGTCCGGAGAGTCACGGAGGTGATCTGGAAGGTACTCAACCCATTGATCGCCTAAAGACGAAGGTACTCGAGTGCAGTACAGCCACAGAGCAGGCGCTCCATGTCACCCTTTGAGAGGCAGACGACGACGAGCTCGAGGCGCTTCAGTCGTGGTAGAATAAGAGCGGGCATGTCATTAAGGGGCGGGAAATGGCAGTTCCTGAACTTGGCGACGCACAGCGTGGGCGCGAGGCGGAGTGCGGACGCTGGCAGCGACCGCATATGCCCGTCATCAAAAGTGAGCTCCTCGAGCTGATCTAGGGCGGGGGATCAGAACCAGTCGTCAAGCTTGGCTCGGTCCTTGCCGTTGGAACGGAAATTTCCCATTCTAAGGTCTTTGGTTGGGCCAAGGTGACTGCCGAGGATCTTGGAGAACGCATCCAAGCTTTTGCGATAGCCATGGCAGAGCTCGTGGGTGTCGAAGAGGTCGAGAGGGCTGGAGTTCCATAGGGGGCGCCACCACCGGGAAAGGAGGGTTGTACGCTCCCATATTTGATTGGTGTCAAGACCCCGATTCCGAGTCACATCGATCTAGCCGGTAACACCCCATATCACATTGCGGCCTCACGCACAGTATCCCACGGGTGTCGCCTTACCATGGCCCGTGACCGTTTGCGCCTTTTGGCACACGTATATGATAGTCTCGCTAGCATCCATATGACAGAGAACCCAGGCCGACATGGCTAGTCGTGAACCCAAAGCGGCACAGACCTATCGGGACAGGCATACATGAATCACATCGAGCATGTCGGTCATCAGCGAGTGAATCTGGGCTGTAGCACTGGGCTAACAGGACTCCGGGGAACCCGGGCTGTAGCAGGCTAGGCAGGACTCCGGATGTCACTGCATGACATTTCCCCGTAGGGACAGACATAGGAACAAAGTGAAACACATGCCGGCCAGTCAAGTGTCCTGAGAAGTAGTGGTGGGCTAGCAGGACTCTGGTGAACCGGGCTGTAGCGGACTACTATGGCTCGAGGAACACTAGACTACATTTCCCCATAAGTAAGGCTGCCAGGGATAAACAACTAGATTGTCGGATCCCACTCATACCAAGCATTTCCATCATACACACAATATGCCCAATATGAGTACATACAACATGGCATCACAACAAAACTCTACAACTCAAGTACTTTATTTAAAGGCTCCAGAGAGCCATACATAACAAGTTCATACATGTAGGGGTCACATGACCCGACACTCAAATCATACAAGCATACAAGCACGAGCGGAAGTAAATAGTCTGAGTACAGACAATAGAAAACAACAAGGCTTCCGAAGCCTGTCTATCTACATAGGGCCCTCCATGGCCAGGATCACCACCTGGGTGGCTAGTCACTCATGGCAAGTCTTACAACAGAACCTACTATACATGCTCATTCTCAAGAAGGTGGTGGGGTTATTGCAGTAAGCTAGCTTTGACTCTTGGCTAGGCTATCCTACGGAACTCCGCTAGTAAAATAGTTTTCGCACACGAGTCCACTACTCACCAACACAATACTCCACCGGGGATTCTCCCTCTTCATCCTACAGAGGGCCATCCTCGGTACTCACACTTATATTGAGTCTTTTAGTAGTAACCATTAACTTGTCTATGAACTGTATAGGCAACCAAGTAGTCCTTTACCGCGGACGTGGCTATTCGAATAGTTTTATACCCTACAGGGGTGTACTTCTTCATACACGCTTTCACCACTTACCGTTGTTTACACGACATGTACTCGGCAACCTTCAAGCAGAGGCCCAACGAGGGTGTCGGCCACGGCCTACCTAAACACTCAAGTCTCTAGTCCAGGTACATCGCCTATCCAGGTTCCATCCGCAGGGAGTCCGGCCGAGGTTTCCACATCCGGCCCCGAACGATGTGAACAGGGTTCCCGAGACACCAAACAGGTGACTCGGTACACCGTGCCACGGTGTATCTAACGCAACATAGCCCACCCCTAGGGTCAGCGCTATGCACGGCCGCCAACACATAACCTACAAACACCAGAAACTATTTGCAACTCCTGGACAGAGTACTAGGGTATTTAAGAAGCCGAGAGGGTCAATTAAGGATCCCAATGCATGGTAGTAGCTGAATCTTAAAATCACACATACAGATCTCAGTTCTTAGGGACGGCCTCAATGAAACAACCCACCATGTACTCCTACATGGCCTCTCATCGATACCTTTACCAAAACATGTTCCACACATCCCTCACATTACCGACATAATCATTTCACTCTAGCCCATCACCCAGATGAACCAGACCTGACACAACTCTAAGCATAGCAGGCATAGCAAGGTAGGAATCACATACATGGCTCAATCAACTCCTACACATGCTAGTGGCTTTCATCTAGTTACTGTGGCAATGACAGGTCATGCAGAGGAGAAGGATTCAACTACCGTAGCACACAGCAGTTTGAATCGCGTTGTCTTAATGCAGTAAACAAGAGCAGAAGCGAGAACATGGGTTGTATGGGAATGATCAATGGGTTGCTTCCCTATTGTAGTGGTAGTAGGGTACTGCCCTTCAGACGGATACTCGGGGTTATCCTCGGAGGCAGAACCTACCACGAAAATCACACCGAACATAATCAACACATGGCAATATGCAACAATATGATGCATGCTATGACATGGCAAGATGAAAGTGTCTTGGCCTAATGCAAGCTAAAACAGATGGGGATGAACTCATTTGAATCAAAGATTCAAATGTTAGCTCATTAAACATGGACTTATTAGTGCATTACCTTATTCTGCTTAAACAGCAACGTTAACTTGTTTTGTCATGCATGAAACCATTACAGATGGATAGATTGAATTTTTATGATCATTTTTCATATACAAATCTTTGCATTTGGAGCTATGGTTGATTTTCTGTAATTTTTAGAAGTTTTGGATATTTTCTGGAATTTCCTATTTAAGAATAAATCTAGTAATTGAATTAATGCGTCAGCATGACATAGGTGTGACATCAGCGGTCAACTGGGTCGGCCAGGTCAAACCTGACTGGTGGGCCCTATCTGTCAGTGACTCAGCTAATTAACAGAGTTAAATTAACTCTAATTAACTGTTAGTGGGGCCTGGGCCCACATGTCAGTGACTGAACTAATTAAATTTAGTTAAAACTAATCCTAAACTAATTAGCAGGCCAGCCCCACCTATCATAGACTCAGGAGGGGAGTCAACCTGGGCCCACACGGGGGTCAAACAGGGTCAACTCGCCGGCGTCTAGCCGCCGGCGAGGCCAGACGCGGCGGAGCAACGCGGGATTTGCACTCCGGCGACCAAAAGGGCGGCGGAGACTATCTACGTGATGCAGGGAGGAAGCCACATCGAGTGGTGGCAGTGGGTGGAGCTGGGGTGGCCGGAAACGTCGCCGGCGACAAGTTTGGTGGCGACCGGAGCTCGGGTGAAGATGAACTAGTCGCTAGGGGGCATGGGGAGGCGCGAGTTTTGGTGCGTTGAGCTCCTGGAGATGCGGTAGGACTAGTGGACAGGGTGGCATGGCCATTGGGTGGCCGGAGTCTCGTTGGCGACGAGCTCCGCGGCGGTGCGTGCGGGTGATCTACATGCAGTCGCTACGGGGCTCGAGAGAGAGAAAGGAGAGGGTGGGGAGGTGGCTGAGCTCACGGGGGTCTCGTCGAGGCAGTCGGAGAGGCCGGGGATGAGCTGATGCGGCGGGGGCAGCGAAGGGGATCTCCGGTGGCCGGAGTTGAGGACGAGCTCGGTGCAGCGTCTCCAGGGCGAGCGAGCGCTCGGTCTCGGCCTACTCTATGTAATCGACGACGACGGAGCTCATGGACACGATGGCGCGGCGCGAGGACGAGGGAGGGTGCGGCTACGACGACGGTGCAGCGATAGGAGCGTCAGCCATGGTGGGGAATAGCGAAGGGAGAGACACATGGGGAATGGCGTGTCGAGGGGCTTCGGGGTGCGACGTGGAGGCGTCCAGGGGCGCGGGCGGCAAGCAGGTGATGCCGTGGCGAGCTCGGGCACGCCGGCGTCACCTCCCTGCCTGCCTGGCGGGGAAGAAGCAGCTGGCTGGCGCGGGCCAGCACAGTGCTGGGCCGCCAGGTGGGCCGGCGGGTGAGATAGCTGGGCCGCGCCAGGTAAGTTTCTCTCTCTCTCTCTCTCTTTCTGATTTGTTTTCCTTTTTCTATTTTTCTGCAACTGTTGGGCTTTATTAAAAATATCTAGACATCTTTCAAAATCCTGAAAATAATCAGGGGCTCTATTTAGATTATTCCCAACAGTCCACACTTATTTCCAGAATTATTTGAGCATTTAAATTATTTTATAGCATTTAAATGCCCAAATTCAAATATTTATGATTTAATTCAAAAAAATCCAGAATGTCCTAGAAAAGAGTGCACCATTTTTTCCAGGGGTTTTAGCCCAATCCAGAAATGATGAACATTTTGTGAAGGGCATTTTGGGTTCATTGAAAATAATTTTAGTAAACCCTAGTTGTTTCCAGGGGGGTGCTGGGGGTTATGTCTTCCCCATTTCAAATTTAAGAGGAATTTAAACATGATGCACACTCTAATGCTTGAACTAGCTAGGGTGTGACAACTCACCCCCACTCAAAAGAATCTCGTCCCAAGATTTAGGATCCTCCGGGAAGAAGGTGGGGTATTCGAGTCGAAGACGATCCTCCCTTTCCCAAGTGGTTTCTTTCTCGGAATGGTGTGACCATTGAACCTTGAGAAACTTGATGTTATGGCGTCGAGTGGTACGCTCGGCTTGATCAAGGATACGAACGGGATATTCCCAATAAGAGAGGTTATCTTTTAGATCAAGCGTTTCGTGGTCCACTCCACGGATAGGATCCGCGAAGCAACGCCTGAGTTGAGAAACATGGAAGACATCGTGAACCCTGGAAACATGCGAAGGTAGTTCCAATTGGTAGGCAACTTATCCTCGTTTGGCAAGAATGCGAAAGGTCCGATGTAACGAGGAGCCAATTTGCCTTTGATACCGAAACGATGGGTTCCCTTTAACGGAGTAACCCGAAGGTAAGCCTTCTCGCCGACTTCATAAGTCATGAGGTTATGTCTACGATCATATTGGCTTTTTTGACGAGATTGGGCTGTTTTCAATTTCTCATGAATAACGCGAACCTGCTCTTCTGCTTCCTGAATCATATCCGGGCCAAAGAGTTGTCTTTCCTCGGTTTCTGACCAGTTAAGAGGCGTTCGACATTTTCGTCCATAGAGAACTTCGAAAGGATCCTTGCCCAAGCTAGCTTGATAACTATTGTTATAAGAAAACTCCGCGAATGGAAGGCATTTCTCCCAACCCATTCCGAACGAGATGACAGAAGCTCGGAGCATATCTTCCAGAATTTGATTGACTCGCTCTACTTGACCACTTGATTGAGGATGGAAGGCGCTGCTAAAAGAGAGATGAGTTCCCATAGCATTTTGGAAACTTTCCCAAAATCGAGAGGTGAAGAGACTCCCACGGTCTGAGTTAATTTCCAATGGAACTCCATGAAGAGACACTATTCGGGAGATGTATAACTCAGCTAGCTGGCTAGCGGCGATACTCTCACGAACAGGTAGGAAGTCGGCTACTTTGGAAAGACGGTCGATCACAACGAAGAAGGCATTATTCCCTCTCTTGGTCCTGGGAAACCCAGTGATGAAATCCATACTGATTTTATCCCATTTCCACTCAGGAATAGCCAAAGGTTGAAGGGTGCCAGCAGGCCGTTGATGCTTTGCTTTAACACGGCGACAGACGTCGCAGCTAGCAATGTATTGAGCAATTTCTCTCTTCATCCTAGTCCACCAAAACCTCTGGCGTAGGTCTTGATACATTTTAGTACTACCGGGATGAATGGTGAGAGGGGATTCATGAGCTTCCTTAAGAATCAACTGGCGTAGATGTTGTTTCCTGGGAACCACCAAGCGGTTCTCGAAGAAGACAACACCTCGCTCATCCATGGAAAAACATTTAGCAACTCCGCTAGCGATGTTTTCCTTAATCCGAGATATGCCCTTATCATACCGCTGGGCGGTTATGATCTGATCCATAAGATTAGGCTTCGTCACCAGGGTGGATAGGAATCCTCGAGGAACAATGTGAAGATTAAGCTTATGAAATTCCTCATGGAGAAGTGGTTGAATTTGTTGTAACACCAGGTTGTTACAATAGGACTTACGACTTAGTGCATCAGCCATGACATTGGCTTTGCCCGGGGTGTAAGTTATTCCTAAGTCGTAATCCGAGATCAACTCGACCCAACGTCTTTGCCTGAGATTCAAATCTGGTTGGGTGAAGATATATTTCAAACTTTGGTGATCGGTGAAGATCTCGCATCGATTACCGAGGAGGTAATGTCGCCAAGTTTTAAGTGCATGGACTACAGCTGCAAGCTCTAGATCATCTGTGGGATAGTTTTCCTCATGTGGGTGTAATTGCCGTGAAGCATAGGCAATTACCTGACGATCCTGCATGAGTATGCAACCTAGTCCTTGTCGCGAGGCGTCGCAATAGATAACAAAGTCCTTGGAGAAATCTGGTGGTACCAGTACGGGAGCAGATGTCAGGCGTCTTTTCAGTTCCTGAAAGCTGAACTCGCACTGTGGAGTCCACTCAAACTTTTTATCTTTCTTGAGGAGTTGTAGGATCGAAAGTATGTCTAGAGGGGGGTGATTAGACTACTTGACCAAATAAAAACTTAGCCTTTTCCCAATTTTAGTTCTTGGCAGATTTTAGCTATTTTAGGACAAGTCAAGCAATCATCACGCAATTCAAGAAAGCATGCAAAGAGTATATTGGCAGCGGAAAGTAAAGCATGCAACTTGCAAGAATGTAAAGGGAAGGGTTTGGAGAATTCAAACGCAATTGGAGACACGGATGTTTTTCCCGTGGTTCGGATAGGTGGTGCTATCCTACATCCACGTTGATGGAGACTTCAACCCACGAAGGGTAACGGTTGCGTGAGTCCACGGAGGGCTCCACCCACGAAGGGTCCACGAAGAAGCAACCTTGTCTATCCCACCATGGCCATCGCCCACGAAGGACTTGCCTCACTAGCGGTAGATCTTCACGAAGTAGGCGATCTCCTTGTCCTTACAAACTCCTCGGTTCAACTCCACAATCTTGTCGGAGGCTCCCAAGTGACACCTAGCCAATCTAGGAGACACCACTCTCCAAGAAGTAACAAATGGTGTGTTGATGATGAACTCCTTGCTCTTGTGCTTCAAATGATAGTCTCCCCAACACTCAACTCTCTCTCACAGGATTTGGATTTGGTGGAAAGAAGATTTGAGTGGAAAGCAACTTGGGGAAGGCTAGAGATCAAGATTCATATGGTAGGAATGGAATATCTTGGCCTCAACACATGAGTAGGTGGTTCTCTCTCAGAACATATGAGTTGGAAGTGTAGATGTGTTCTGATGGCTCTCTCCACGAGTGAAGAGGTGGAGGGGTATATATAGCCTCCACACAAAATCCAACCGTTACACACAATTTACCAATCTCGGTGGGAACGAATCAACAAACTCGGTCGGACCGAAATAGTAAACCTAGTGACCGTTAGAGATTTTCAGTGGGACTGACATGCAACTCGGTAGGACCGATATGGTTAGGGTTAGGGCATAACGTAATCTTGGTGAGACCGATTACACAAACTCAGTGAGACCGATTTGGTAATAAGCTAACCAGAGGGTTGGTCAGGAAAACTCGGTGGGACCGATTCGCTCTTCTCGGTGAGACCTAAATGTTACGGAAAGGAAACAGTGAGTTTACATTGTAATCTCGGTGGGACTGATCCGCTCTTCCGGTGAGACCGAAAAGTTACGAAAAGGAAACAGAGAAATTGCAATCCCATCTCGGTGAGACCGAGATACCTATTGGTAGAACCGATTTGTTTAGGGTTTGGCAATGGCTATGACAAGTGAAACTCGGTGGCGCCGGGTTGAAAGAATCGGTAGGGCCGAGTTTGGCTTTGGGTTTTGGTCAAATGTGGATATGGGAAAGTAGCTGAGGATTTTGGAGCATATCATTAAGCACATGAAGCAAGAGGCTCATTAAGCAACACCTCATCCCTCCTTGGACTCAATGTGATCTTGGACCACTAAAATGTAAAATGAAGAGTCTTGAGCATATGAGCTAGAGCCAATCCTTTGTCCTTAGCATTTTGAGGGTTCCACTTTCACCATCCATGTCATGCCAATCATTGAGCTTTCCTGAAATGATCATCTTGGAATAGCATTAGCTCAATGAGCTATATGTTGTTATGAATTACCAAAACCACCTAGGGATAGTTGCACTTTCAATCTCCCCCTTTTTGGTAATTGATGACAACATATAGATCAAAGCTTCGACAAATAATAATAAGAATGAAATATATCGTTGCTTTGAGAAGTATGTGATAAGTAAGAGCTCCCCCTAAATTTGTGCATATTTAAAATTTGCTTTGGACTGCAAATGCACAAAGAGTTAGAGTCATGGGTTACTCTTCCATGTCACATACATCTTGGTGGAGCGCTCAAAAAGATAAGAATGAAATACATGCACTCATCACCAAAGTAAGTGAATGATCACATAAGATAGATAAGATATATCAAGCATGCATAAGTGTAGCTTATGATCAAACACATGATCATCAATGTCTCACAAGCATATCAAAGTATCTCAACCAGAAGCAAACAAAGTTTGAAAAAAGCACCAAATAAAGCAAGAGAGAATAAAGGCAACACTCTCTCTCTCTCTCGAAGCCTATGATCTATACATTTTTCTCCCCCTTTGGCAACAAGTTACCAAAAAGTTCCTAGAAAATGCATAGTGCTAGATCGAATCTCAGGCTTGATCTTCTGGTGGTGGTGGAGTCTGGATCACTCCAAGGACGAAGCCTTCTGTAGACGTGGTTGGAGCTGGAGCTGAAGTAGATGCTGGAGCTGGTTGGGCTGGTGCTGTGGCTGGAGCTGCGGTGGTGGCTCTGGTGTCAGGAACTGGCACTGCAGTCGACCTCTGAGCTCGTGGCACTCTGGCAAATGCATCAGTTGTAGTCTTCCCTCTCCTCTCCTGCATGTCATCTTGAAGTTGCTCCACTGCAGACTGAATCTCTGTTACTTTACATCCATGTCATAGAACTTTTGTTCTATGATCCTCTCTAAGCTCACCTGATTCTGAGTGAGGGTGGCCAGTCCTTTCTCAATCCTCAGTGTGGATGCAATCAAGTAACTAAGCTGCTCTTGCTTGTTTTTCAGGAAATACTCAGATGCCTCCTCTTGAGTTGGCATCTTGGCAGCTTTCTCCTTCCTTGCCTTCTCCTTCTGTGCTTGAGCGTGAACTGATGATGGTTCATTTTCATTCATCACAACTTCATTATCTTCAAAATCTGGATGAATAAGCAAATGTTCCTTGTCCAATAGGTATATGCCTGTGCCCATCTTGGAGTTAATTAGCTCCTGGATCTGAGGGGCATAACCACAGCTCCTCTTCTGATCTGCTGCAGTTCTCTTGATGGTCTCTACCATGAGGCTCATGACTTTGAATTTCTGTGGCACATCAAAGATATGAAGCAAGTTGATTGCATGGCCTCTGATAATCTTGTGATCACCTGACTTGGGCAACATAGTGTGCCTCAAAATCCAATTGATAGTTGGCAACCCTGACAGAAGATAATGTACAGACCCAAACTTGAAAGTATCAAGTGCCTTGTTTGGAATTTCCTTGTACATGTTGGACATAGAGTTGTGGTCCATCTTCTTCTTGGCATATATGTCTAAGTCATCCTCATGCTCCTCTGGGGCATTGATAAGCTGTGCCCACTCAGCAACTGTTGATTGGTACCTCGTACCTTCAGACATCCACACAATCCTTCCATCTGGATAGAAGTGTGTTGTGGAGTAGAACTGCATGATCAGCTCTTCATTCCACTTTGTGAGCTTCTGCCCAACAAAGTCAGCTACCCCACAAACTTTGAAGCTGTCTTGCACTCCAGGATAGTGCTCTTCATTGTCCTTGATGTACTCCCAGTCTACCCATCTCATGTCACAAACGATAGGCTTCTTATCAAGCAAAACTTTCTCATAGAAGTCCTGCTGTTCCTTTGTGTGGAACCTGTAGTCGACAGCAGTTCTTCTCCTTGAAGCATACGGGTCTGCTTCTCTCCACTTCCTCAGCCCTGAATTTCTTATGATTTTCATGTCCTCACCCACAGGATGAGCATCATTATGGTCTGGGATCTTGGGCTTTAACTTCCTAAGCACTTGTCCTTCTTCTTCTTCTCCAATGTCAGGCACTGGGGCCTTGTTCTTTTTGGTAGATGGTATGCTCCTTGTGTTCCTCTTTGGAGCTGTCTTGGCCTTTGATGCAGCCTTGGGTGCTTCCTTGGGCTTGGATGCAGTAGCCCCTGATCTTATAGCATCACCCATCAGCTTTGGTATCTTATAGCAACCTCTTCTTCCTCTTCCTCTTCAGAATCTCTCATGATTGAGGATCTCCCAAGCACTCTAGCAATGGTCTTTTTGATCCTCTCCTTCCTCTTCTTCCCTTCTGCAGCAGCCTCTTTGGGTGCAGGCTTTTCAGGAATCTGAGTTGAGGCTCTGGCCTTTGGAATAGGCTGCCTACCTGCTGGCCTTTTAATTTTCAATCCTGGCTTTGTGCTTTGAGCTGAGCCATATTCCTTCTTGAGCACAACTTTCTTGGAAGTGGCTTCTTCTTCTGCCACATAGTCCTCATCCTTTGATTCTGAGGTTCTTTTCTTCCTTTGTCTGGTGGCAGCTTTTGGCAAGTTACTAGGAGTGCTCCTGCTGCCTTCATCTGAAGAACTGGAGGGACTAGTGCCCTCACTCATGTGCACTTGCTGCTCTGACAGGTTTTGGCTATCACTCTGATCTGACATGATGAACAAGCTGACTGCTGACCCTGTGAAGAGTTTATAGATGAGGTAGAATAGATGAGCATCACAAAATGCAGAGATTTTTGCAAAAGAATGATTCAAAATCTTAGTTTTAGTTTCCCACAGAAATCATTTCGGATCTACCGATTTTTAAACTCGGTGATACCGAAGAAGTTTTGGAACCTAAACTAGTGAACTCGGTCAGACCGAGTCACAGTTCGGTGGCACCGAGACTGCTAGGCTTTCACAAAGTTCCAAAATCGGTCACACCGATTAGTAATTCTCGGTCAGACCGAGTCTCACTTGTGCAATGGCATGAGCCAAATTGGTGGGACCGAGTTTTTCAACTCGGTGGGTCCGAGATGGTTTCGGCGGAAACCTAACCCTAAAGTTTTCGAATCAATCTTATTCTACGAATGCATTGACTGGATAGGAGTGTTTCAATCGTGGCTAGAAACAATAAGATCACAATGTGCTAGGAATCAGATTGGGGATAGCACAAAGATCGAGTCCATACCCTAGTTTGGCGGAGACTCGCTACGGCGGCAATGGCGGGGTTGAATTCCGTTGATGGCAATGGAGACCAGCGGCTGGCGGCGAGGAGATGATCCAGAGACCACGTTGGCAGAGCGAGCTATCACGCAGGCGAAGGGGTTCGGAGAAATTTCCAAATTTTTTCCCGTGCCTATATATAGCCTGACCCTATCGGTGTGACCGAGTGGGACAACTCGGTGGCATCGAGATGCAAAACTGTATACAGCTATTGCTACTCGGTGTGACCGAATGGTTCAAATCGGTTGCACCGAGATCGAAAATTCAGATCAACTTAATGATCTCGGTAGGACCGAAAGTAGGATATCGGTCAGACCGAGAATCACAAAGAGGTTTTGGAAGTTGAAGTCTATGACGAATCGGGGACTCCGAGTGCTCCTCACACAGAGTGATTCGAATCTGACTTGATCAAATTTTGTGATGTAGCATGAATAGAGTTTGAGACGAGAAAAGCATAGATAGCTAGAGGAGGTTCTTAGGCATTCTTGTTCATCCACTTGGCAAAAGGAAATAAAACCAAACAATCAAAACAACAAGTGGATGTCCTCGAATGAGTAAAATATGCAACCAACATGCTCACACAATAAAATGGCAATTGAAATATGTGACAAAGCATGCACAACCAATTCTAGCATCTATTAAGCAATTGACGATGACTAGGTCATCTATATATGAGTATATTGACTTCGGAGTCAAGTGAGAACACTTGATCATTGGTCATACTCATCGTTTAAGCTCAAGTGGGGTTACCACTTTTACATAAAGCATTGTTGTGTTCACATCTTTGGAGTTGCTTTAGCTCAAGTCTTAGAGTAAAGCTCCCCCTAGATGTGATATCCCCCCTAAGAGGGATGAACTAACCTTGGGTTTTGTCGATGATGACTTCATGTAGATGTGGAAGATGTGGATGCTCAATGTTGATGTAGATCACTTGGAGCTATCCATTTGAGTGAATTGCACTTTCAATACCTACATGGGTTAGTCCCACAAGGAAGAAACAAGGATATCCATAGACATAGAGTGATGCACACACAAGATGATGTCCATGAAAACTTTTAGGTTACCTTGTCCCTTGTCTTACCAACAAGAGGGTTTGTGACTCCTTGAACTAGTGCAAGATGTGGAAGTTGATTGCACTTGTTCTTGCCAAAATGATAAGAGTGAAGTATGTTGGCGGAGTCACCCTCAAGAACTCTCTAGTTCTTCTTCTTTTGGATCCACACCATCTTGATGGGAATCCTTGGAGTTGTAGTCGTACTTGATGAAGTGGAACTTGAAGTGGTCTTGGGAATCCACTTGACTAAGGTCTTAGGAGCTTCTTCAAATACATCAATTTCCTCTTGAAGCTTGTCCTTGCCTTTTTGCTTGTAGTCTTGTGCTGGAAGATCATCTTGAGCTTGTGTCCCCTTGAAGGAAGTAGGATCATACTTCCTTTGTTGAGGAACAAACTTTGTCTTGGGGTATTGATCTTCTTCCCACTCAACTCCATTGGCATTGAACTTTCGTTCAAAACCAACACCTTGATTCTTCCGGTGCCTTCCTTGCTTGCGCACAATTTCCTCGAATTGCTTACTCCCGGCAAGGCTTTTGTACACTCCTTTCTCTATAATTCCCTTCAATAAGCTATTTTCTTGCTCAAGTGTTACTTGGCTAAGAGAATCATTAGTGGAATCAAGAGAACTACTAGAAGCAACAATATTGGATTTAGCATGATCATTGTTACTACTAGAGGAAGAATCTTTCTTGTTCTTGTTACTAGACTTGACATGAGGCATGTAAGTGGATAAGAGTAAACGCTTGGCAATGTAAGAAGAACTTTTCTTGCGGATATCATCATTGATTGCCTTTAAAAACTCATGCTCTTGCTCAAGATTGAGCTTTTCAAAGCGTAACTTCTCATGAGCTCTTAAAAGTTCTCGATGATCTTCGAAGATAGTTTCATGAGCTAACTTAAGAGTGTTTAGTTCTTTAGTTAGAGCCTCAATCTTCTCCTTATCATTGTCATTCGTTTTATCTTGATTAGCATGATTAATTGACGTTTCATCATAGTATTCATCACTAGAGTTGTCAACAAGTAAATCATCATCACCTAACAAGTCATCTTCATCACTATTAAAATCAACATACTCGGGGTGTGTTACCTTAGGACCTTTGGCCATGAAGCATCTTCCAATTCCTTCATTTGGTGAGTCAAATATGTCGTAGGAGTTGGTTGACACAAGTGCTAGACCGGCAACACCTTCATCTTGAGTATATTCGGAATCGGAGTGATAACTTCTCTTGGAGTGGTTGGCGGAGTCAGAGCCGGATACCCATTCACCAACATGAGCTTGATGTCTTCGTTTTGTGTAGCTCCTTGATGATTTTTCCTTCCTTTCCGAATCCTTGCTTCTCCGTGAGTGTCTTCGTTCATAACGATCATCTCTACTCCTTCTCTCTCTTGGTGGTGATTCTTCTCTTTTGCTTCTTCTTTTTGGAGAGTCTTCTCTTCTCTTGTAGGGAGCCGTACACTCATTGGAATAGTGTCCGGGTCTTCCACAATTGTAGCAGTTTCGCTCTCGACTAGAAGATCTTTTGTCATTGTAGGACCTTGACTTGGAGCTTCTATCTTTGCTTCTACTCTTGTAGAACTTGTTGAAGTTTTTCACCATTAAGCTCAATTCTTCATTGAAGTTTTGTTTCTCACTTGATGACGTAGGGGCTTCACATGAGGCTTTGTAGGCACCACTTGATTTGTTGTGAAATTCCTCTTTATCCTTAAGTGACATCTCATGAGCAACAATTCTTCCAATTACCTCCGTTGGCTTGAGATCTTTGTAATTGGGAATCATTTGGATCAATGTGCACACAGTATCATATTTTCCATCCAAGGCTCTTAGAATCTTCTTGATGATGAATCTATCGGTCATCTCTTCACTTCCTAAGCCGGCAATCTCATTTGTGATGAGAGCAAGCCTTGAGTACATTTCAGCGACACCTTCACCATCCTTCATTTTGAACTTGTCAAGTTCACTTTGAAGCACATCCAATTTGGATTCCTTGACGGAGTCGGTACCTTCGTGCATATCAATCAAAGTGTCCCAAATTTCCTTTGCATTCTCAAGATGGCTGATTTTGTTGAATTCTTTGGGGCACAATCCGTTGAAGAGAATATCACAAGCTTGAGAATTGTATTGCAACATCTTCAACTCATCTGCGGTAGCTTCACGGTTTGGTTCTCTCCCATCAAAGAAGTCACCTTGCAAACCAACACACACAATAGCCCAAACGGCGGGGTTATGTCCAAGAATATGCATTTCCATTTTATGCTTCCAACTAGCAAAATTAGTACCATCAAAGTAAGGACCTCTACGGTGATAATTTCCCTCGCTAGACGCCATACTCTCCTAGGTTTTGAAACCAAGGCTATGACCACCAAAAGCTATGGAAATCAAAGCAAATGGAAACATGGCTCTGATACCACTTGTAGGATCGAAAGTATGTCTAGAGGGGGGTGATTAAACTACTTGACCAAATAAAAACTTAGCCTTTTCCCAATTTTAGTTCTTGGAATATTTTAGATATTTTAGGACAAGTCAAGCAATCATCACGCAATTCAAGCAAGCATGCAAAGAGTATATTGGCAGCGGAAAGTAAAGCATGCAACTTGCAAGAATGTAAAGGGAAGGGTTTGGAGAATTCAAACGCAATTGGAGACACGGATGTTTTTCCCATGGTTCGGATAGGTGGTGCTATCCTACATCCACATTGATGGAGACTTCAACCCACGAAGGGTAACGGTTGCGTGAGTCCACGGAGGGCTCCACCCACGAAGGGTCCACAAAGAAGCAACCTTGTCTATCCCACCATGGCCATCGCCCACGAAGGACTTGCCTCACTAGCGATAGATCTTCACGAAGTAGGCGATCTCCTTGTCCTTACAAACTCCTCGGTTCAACTCCACAATCTTGTCGGAGGCTCCCAAGTGACACCTAGCCAATCTAGGAGACACCACTCTCCAAGAAGTAACAAATGGTGTGTTGATGATGAACTCCTTGCTCTTGTGCTTCAAATGATAGTCTCCCCAACACTCAACTCTCTCACACAGGATTTGGATTTGGCGGAAAGAAGATTTGAGTGGAAAGCAACTTGGGGAAGGCTAGAGATCAAGATTCATATGGTAGGAATGGAATATCTTGGCCTCAACACATGAGTAGGTGGTTCTCTCTCAGAACATATGAGTTGGAAGTGTAGATGTGTTCTGATGGCTCTCTCCACGAGTGAAGAGGAGGTGGAGGGGTATATATAGCCTTGACACAAAATCCAACCGTTACACATAATTTACCAATCTCGGTGGGACCGAATCAACAAACACGGTCAGACCGAAATAGTAAACCTAGTGACCGTTAGAGATTTTCGGTGGGACTGACATGCAACTCGGTAGGACCGATATGGTTAGGGTTAGGGCATAACGTAATCTCGGTGAGACCGATTACACAAACTCGGTGAGACCGATTTGGTAATAAGCTAACCAGAGGGTTGGTCAGGCAAACTCGGTGGGACCGATTCGCTCTTCTCGGTGAGACCGAAATGTTACGAAAAGGAAACAGTGAGTTTACATTGCAATCTCGATGGGACCGATCCGCTCTTTCGGTGAGACCGAAAAGTTACGAAAAGGAAACAGAGAAATTGCAATCCCATCTCGGTGAGACCGAGATCCCTATCGATAGAACCGATTTGCTTAGGGTTTGGCAATGGCTATGACAAGTGAAACTCGGTGGCGCCGGGTTGAAAGAATCGGTAGGGCCGAGTTTGGCTTTGGGTTTAGGTCAAATGTGGATATGGGAAAGTAGCTGAGGATTTTGGAGCATATCATTAAGCACATGAAGCAAGAGGCTCATTAAGCAACACCTCATCCCTCCTTGATAGTATTGGCTTTTCCTATGGACTCAATGTGATCTTGGACCACTAAAATGTAAAATGAAGAGTCTTGAGCATATGAGCTAGAGCCAATCTTTGTCCTTAGCATTTTGAGGGTTCCACTTTCACCATCCATGCCATGCCAATCATTGAGCTTTCCTGAAATGATCATCTTGGAATAGCATTAGCTTAATGAGCTATATGTTGTTATGAATTACCAAAACCACCTAGGGATAGTTGCACTTTTAGGAGTTCAGTTAGAGGTTTGGCAACCTTGGAGAAATTCTCGACGAAGCGGCGGCAATAGCTCGCTAAGCCAAGGAAGCTCTGAACTTGCTTGGCCGTCTCAGGTGGAGTCCAATCAAGGACAGCTTGAACTCGCTCGGGATTGACAGCAATACCCTTACCAGAGATTACATGGCCTAGATAGGTCACTTCTGGCAACCAAAATTCACACTTCGAGAATTTGGCATAAAGGCGATGCTCTCGAAGTTTTCATCAATACCAGCCTTAGATGTTCGGCATGTTCCTCTTCATTCTTGGAGTAGATGAGTATGTCATCGAGGTATACTACGACGAATTTATCCAAATACTCCATGAAGACCGAGTTCATTAACCGGGAGAAGGTGGTCGGGGCATTGATTAAACTGAAGGACATAATGGTGTACTCGTATTGGCCATAACGAGTAACAAAGGCCGTTTTGGGAATGTCCCCGTTTCTAATTTTGATTTGATGGTAGCCCAACCTCAAATCCATCTTGGAAAACACTAAGGACCCAGCGAGCTGGTCATACAGATCGTTGATCCTGGGAAGCGGATACTTATTCTTGATGGTGTCCAAGTTGACAGGTCGGTAATCTACAACCATTCAATCCGTTCCATCCTTCTTCTTGACGAAGAGGACGGGGCAAGCCCAAGGAGAGGAACTAGGACGGATGAAACCCTTTTTCAAGGACTCATCGAGTTGGTTCTTAAGCTCGGCTAGTTCTAAGGGTGCCATCTTGTAGGGTCTTCTAGAAATTGGAACGGTTCCTGGAACAGGGTCTATCACAAACTCGACATCCATGTCAGGTGGAACACCTGGTAGTTCTTCTGGAAAGACATCCGGAAAGTCTCGGACTACCGAAACATCTTCAAGGTCTGGAAGGGGGTTGGCATTTAGGGAGTAAAGTTGGCGCTTGGCCACTCGAGTTAAGACATTGACTATCTTGCCCGATGAATGAGTAAGTTGAACGGTTCTAGTGGCACAATCAGTCTTAGCATAATGAGCTGACATCCAGTCCATACCCAAGATGATGTTTATGTCCGAGGACTTGAGATCTATTAAGGATGCAAGGAAGACAAGTCTATCAACAAGAATTTCGTTCCCATGGCTTACTCTAGAAGTTTGCCATTTGGAACTCGGAGTTTTAATTACCATAGAAGTGGGCATGTCACAGAATGTCGTGTTATGCAATCGAGCATAGTTCTCGGATATGAATGAATGAGATGCTCCAGTATCAAAAAGAACAGATGCCGGATGGCAGTTAACAAGGAGCGTACCAAGGACGGCGTTAGGATCCTCATGAGCCTCCTCGGCTGAAACATAGTTGACATGGCCACGTGTAGTAGTGACCGGCTTGGCATAGAATGTCTTTCCCGCGGGCTTACCACGGCCAACGGACTTTCCAGTTTGATTGGGGTTGTTGTTCTGGGGACACTCTCGGCTATAGTGACCCGGCTCTCCACACTTGAAGCATTTTACCACATTGGGGCGTGGAGCAGCATTAGCAGCGGGGCCACCATAGGGCTTGGGCGGTGCAAACTGCTGGTTGGGACGAGGCGCCTCAAAGGATGGCCTCGGAATAAACCTGGGTGGCAGTGCCGTGCTTGGAATCCACACCCGGCGCTTCTGAGATCCAGAGCCGGATGAAGAGCCAAAATCACGGGAGTGCTTGCGTGAAGCGTCATAATCAGTCTGGCCTGTCTCAGCGCTGATGGCTTTATTGACCAACTTCTGAAAGGATGTGCACTTGTGCAGACGAAGATCGCGGCGAAGCTCAGGGCTAAGTCCCTTGCGGAACCTTGCCTGCTTCTTAGCGTCAGTAGATACCTCTTCAGGGGCATAATGTGCCAGATTCCCAAATTCATGACTATATGCATCCACAGTCAGTCTTCCTTGGGTGAAATTGCAGAACTCCTCCCTCTTGCGATCTATGAGACCTTCCGGAATGTGATGCTCATGGAAAGCCTCACTGAATTCAGCCCAAGTAGTAGTTTGGCCGACCGAGCGCATAGCTTCGAAGTTTTCCCACCAAAGTCTACCAGGGCCTTCAAGATGATAGGCAGCATAAGTAACCTTGTCGGCTTCGGCTACGTTGGCAGAACGTAGCTTGTGGGTGATGCTGCGAAGCCCGTCATCCGCGTCGAGGGGATCGACAGAATGGTTAAACTTTGGTGGGTATAGCTTGATAAAGTCATTGATTGACACCAAGTCATTTCGCTGATGGCGTGCAGTGTTCTGCTCAATCCGCTCTAACAGGCGGTTAGTCTCACGCTTGTTTCTTTCCACCTCCAGCATCGCCTCGGCCAGAGAGGGCGGGTGAGGCAGATTTTCACCCCTAGCTGCACTGGCTTCCCCCTGCTCCGGGGCAGCAGGGTTGCTGCGGGTGTTGACCATCCTAGGAGAAAACAAGACAACGGTTTAGATAAGGATGGCTCAAACTTAGCAAGGAAGTGCAGAATGTAATGGATAATGCGGAATGCAGAGATGTTCATCTGTATGTCATGGTAATATAAAACTGCCATATATATACCAACGGTCATACACATCATACATAGTTTAGTACAAGCCCAGGCTATAGTACAACTATGATGAAAGACGTTACATCTCATCGGAGGCATTCCAAGCTCCTATACATTATTTGTCTACACCTCCGGAATTGATTACACACAAAGTCATATTCCACAAGTCACGCAGGACAGTGGAGATACAACTATTACAATACTAGTGATACTACTACTAACTCAGACAGCTCCGTTGTAGTCCTCATAGAAGTCACCTCCATAGCCTGGAAGTTCAACGTGATCATCCGGGAACAGACGGTCCTGAGGAGCTTGTGTACCAAATGGGCTAGGATGAGGTCTTGGACCAATAAACGGTGGCCTGCGGGGACCACGGGGTGGGGTGATGCCTCCCACATCACACCAATCCACCATGTCTGGCAGAGCAGATCTCACAGGATACAGATCCCTTGTATCCATACATCCAGCTTGCACCGCAGGTGCAAACCGAGTCAATGTGGCCCAATGATCAGCACGGGTATTAAAAAGCTCCAGCCTCAAGGCTCGATTCTCTCGGTCCTTATCTTTGAGCATCTCGGCAGTGGGACGAGTTAATGAGTCCTCCTGAGTGGAGTCAGCATAGATACCCTAAAGATACCCTTGCGCTCCCGGAAGTGAAGCTGGCATGTAACAGAAGTCGGTGTTCTGAAGCAGGCCAGTCCGGACTCGCATGATGGTCATCATGGAATAGGCAGCATCCTGCACAGCCATCTCAACAGTAACCCCGAGTCCATAGGAACAGTGGAGGGGCTCGGTAGATCCAGGATAAGAAGGAAATATCCTGAGGGTGCAGAAATATTGGCTTTGATTAAAGTCTCGGAATTGCTCTTCGACGGTGTATTCGGGATACCAACGGTAACCCATCTCGATCATTACCCGGACTAACATGGCAGTATGACCGGGCACGTCGAGGCACCGGGTCAGGCGAACCACTTGGTTTTGAGCACGGTTGGCCATCTGAAAGCACAACCACAATCCAAAGACATTAGAATTTCTAGGGAAAATTGGACAGCATAACAGCTGTAAATGCTCAGAAAAGATTTGAGACATCCACAACAATTTGCAATACCACTCAACAACATCATATCAAGGTTCTGATTCAACTAGCAACATACTAGAAATAGTAGAAACTGAACTGGGGCTTGTAACAACAATCCTATAAGCTACTACGGATTAGTAACACATGAACCTGATAGAAGAAGAGAGCCTAGTCCTTAACCCACGTTGAATGAGAAGAGAATGACTCAGATCAGAGGGCATAAGGTAAAGGAGTAAAAGAGCCTTACGTTCCCTCTCACAATCAATTCCCCTACATATAACTAAAGCATTTCTAGACTCGACATCGACCAGTTTGGCTCAACGAACCTACAAGCAGTCCGGCTCTGATGCCAACGCTGTCAGGACCCCGATTCCGAGTCACATCGATCTAGCCGGTAACACCCCATATCACATTGCGGCCTCACGCACGGTATCCCACGTGTGTCGCCTTACCATGGCCCGTGACCGTTTGCGCCTTTTGGCACACGTATATGATAGTGTCGCTAGCATCCATATGATAGAGAACCCGGGCCAACATGGCTAGTCGTGAACCCAAAGAGGCACAGACCTATGGGCACATGCATACATGAATCACATCGAGCATGTCAGTCATCAGCGAGTGAATCCGGGCTGTAGCACTGGGCTAACAGGACTCCGGGGAACCCGGGCTGTAGCAGGCTAGGCAGGACTCCGGATGTCACTACGTGACATTTCCCCGTAGGGATAGACATAGGAACGAAGTGAAACACATGCCGGCCAGTCAAGTGTCCTGAGCAGTAGTGCTGGGCTAGCAGGACTCCGGTGAACCGAGCTGTAGCGGACTACTATGGCTCGAGGAACACTAGACTACATTTCCCCATAAGTAAGGCTGCCAGGGATAAAAAACTAGATTGTCGGATCCCACTCATACCAAGCATTTCAATCATACACACAATATGCCCGATATGAGTACATACAACATGGAATCACAACAAAACTCTACAACTCAAGTACTTTATTTAAAGGCTCCAGAGAGCCATACATAACAAGTTCATACAGGTAGGGGTCACATGACCCGACACTCAAATCATACAAGCATACAAGCACAAGCGGAAGCAAATAGTCTGAGTACAGACACTAGAAAGCAAGAAGGCTTCCGAAACCTGTCTATCTACATAGGGCCCTCCATGGCCAGGATCACCACCTGGGTGGCTAGTCACTCGTCGACATCGAGGTCTATGTAGAACCCATCGGAGGGGGCGGTGTTATCGTCTGAAAATAGTAATTAAGCAAACATGAGTACAAAGGTACTCAGCAAGTCTTACAACAGAACCTACTATACATGCTCATTCTCAAGAAGGTGGTGGGGTTATTGCAGCAAGCCAGCTTTGACTCTTGGCTAGGCTATCCTACGGAACTCCACTAGTAAAATAGTTTTCGCACACGAGTCCACTACTCACCAACACAATACTCCACCGGGGATTCTCCCTCGTCATCCTACGAGAGGGCCATCCTCGGTACTCACACTTATCTTGAGTCTTTTAGTAGTAACCATTAACTTGTCTATGAACTGTATAGGCAACCAAGTAGTCCTTTACCGCGGACGCGGCTATTCGAATAGTTTTATACCCTGCGGGGGTTTACTTCTTCATACATGCTTTCACCACTTACCGCCGTTTACACGACATGTACTCGGCAACCTTCAAGCGGAGGCCCAACGAGGGTGTCGGCCACGGCCTACCTAAACACTCAAGTCTCTAGTCCAGGTTCATCGCCTATCCAGGTTCCATCTGCAGGGAGTCCGGCCGAGGTTTCCACATCCGGCCCCGAACGATGTGAACAGGGTTCTCGAGACACCAAACGGGTGACTCGGTACACCGTGCCACGGTGTATGTACCGCAACATAGCCCACCCCTAGGGTCAGCGGTACGCACGGCCACCAACACATAACCTACAAACACCAGAAACTATTTGCAACTCCTGGACAGAGTACTAGGGTATTTAAGAAGCCGAGAGGGTCAATTAAGGATCCCAATGCATGGTAGTAGCTGAATCTTAAAATCACACATACAGATCTCACTTCTTAGGGACGGCCTCAATGAAACAACCCACCATGTACTCCTACATGGCCTCTCATCGATACCTTTACCAAAACATGTTCCACACATCCCTCACATTACCGACATAATCATTTCACTCTAGCCCATCACCCAGATGAACCAGACCTGACACAACTCTAAGCATAGCAGGCATAGCAAGGTAGGAATCACATACATGGCTCAATCAACTCCTACACCTGCTAGTGGGTTTCATCTATTTACTGTGGCAATGACAGGTCATGCAGAGGAGAAGGGTTCAACTACCGTAGCACACAGCAGTTTGAATCGTGTTGTCTTAATGTAGTAAACAAGAGCAGAAGCGAGAACATGGGTTGTATCGGAATGATCAATGGGTTGCTTGCCTGTTGTAGTGGTAGTAGGGTACTGCCCCTCAAACGGATACTCGGGGTTATCCTCGGAGGCAGAACCTACCACGAAAATCACACCAAACATAATCAACACATGGCAATATGCAACAATATGATGCATTCTATGACATGGCAAGATGAAAGTGTCTTGGCCTAATGCAAGCTAAAACAGAAGGGGATGAACTCATTTGAATCAAAGATTCAAATGTTAGCTCATTAAACATGGCCTTATTAGTGCATTACCTTATTCTGCTTAAACAGCAAGGTTAACTTGTTTTGTCATGCATGAAACCATTACAGATGGATAGATTGAATTTTTCTGATCATTTTTCATATATAACTCTTTGCATTTGGAGCTATGGTTGATTTTCTATGATTTTTAGAAGTTTTGGATATTTTCTGGAATTTCCTATTTAAGAATAAATCCAGTAATTGAATTA
Organism: Triticum urartu; assembly: GCF_056163025.1. Lineage (NCBI taxonomy): Eukaryota > Viridiplantae > Streptophyta > Magnoliopsida > Poales > Poaceae > Triticum > Triticum urartu. The sequence goes on along the minus strand of NC_141873.1, from coordinate 475,927,400 downwards.
ATGCGTCAGCATGACGTAGGTGTGACGTCAGCGGTTAACTGGGTCGGCCAGGTCAAACCTGACTGGTGGGCCCTGTCTGTCACTGACTCAGCTAATTAAGAGAGTTAAATTAACTCTAATTAACTGTCAGTGGGGCCAGGGCCCACATGTCAGTGACTAAACTAATTAAATTTAGTTAAAACTAATCCTAAACTAATTAGCAGGCCGGCCCCACCTGTCATAGATTCAGGAGGGAGTCAACCTAGGCCCACACGGGGGTCAAACAGGGTCAACTCGCCGGCGTCTAGCCGCCGGCGATGCCAGACGCGGCGGAGCAACGAGGGATTTGCATTCCGGTGACCAAAAGGGCGGCGGAGACTATCTACGTGATGCAGGGAGGAAGTCGCGTCGAGTGGTGGCAATGGGTGGAGCTAGGGTGGCCGGAAACGTCGCCGGCGATGAGTTTGGCGGTGACCGGAGCTCGGGTGAAGATGAACTAGTCGCTAGGGGCACGGGGAGGCGCGATTTTTGGTGCATTGAGCTCCTGGAGATGCGGTAGGACTAGTGGACAGGGTGGCATGGCCATTGGGTGGCTGGAGTCCCGTCGGCGACGAGCTCCGCGGCGGTGTGTGTGGGTAATCTACATGCAGTCGCTACGGGCCTCGAGAGAGAGAACGGAGAGGGTGGGGAGGTGGCTGAGCTCACGGGGGTCTCATCGAGGCAGTCGGAGAGGTCGGGGATGAGCTGATGCGGCGGGGGCGGCGAAGGGGATCTCCGGTGGCCGGAGTTGAGGACGAGCTTGGTGCAGCGTCTCCGGGGCGAGCGAGCGCTCGGGCTCGGCCTACTTGATGTAGTCAACGACGGCGGGGCTCATGGACACGATGGCGCGGCGCGAGGACGACGGAGGGCGCGAGGACGACGGAGGGCGCGGCTACGACGACGGTGCGGCGACAGGAGCGTCGGCCATGGTGGGGAATGGCGAAGGGAGAGAGACAGGGGGGAATGACGTGTCCAGGGGCTTCGGGGTGCGACGTGGAGGCGTCCAGGCGCCCAGGGGCGCGGGCGGCAAGCAGGTGATGCCGTGGCGAGCTCGGGCACGCCGGCGTCACCTCCCTGCCTGCCTGGCGGGGAAGAAGCTCTGTTTAGATTATTCCCAACAGCCCACACTTATTTCCAGAATTATTTGAGCATTTAAATTATTTTATAGCATTTAAATGCCCAAATTCAAATATTTATGATTTAATTCACAAAAATCCAGAATGTCCTAGAAAAGAGTGCACTATTTTTGCCAGGGGTTTTAGCCCAATCCAGAAATGATGAACATTTTGTGAAGGGCATTTTGGGTTCATTGAAAATAATTTTAGTAAACCCTAGTTGTTTCCAGGGGGTGCTGGGGGTTCTGTCTTCCCCATTTCAAATTTAAGAGGAATTTAAACATGATGCCCACTCTAATGCTTGAACTAGCTAGGGTGTGACAATTGGGAGAAGGGAGATGATGACACTCAACATATCATCAGGGACACTGCTGATTAAGTCTAGGCCTGTTGTAGTCGCTTGCGGTTCTAGCTCGCCCCGCCTCCGCTTTTTGGCAGCCCCATCCTCCACCTCCGGAGTCTCCTTGTCAGCGGCGCTTTCTGATAGAAATGGGAGTACAAGGAATATTTAGTTAAAACAGGGCAATAAAAAAGTGTATTGGTAACTAGAAGTTATTAGGTAGGAATATAGTAAGAAAAGGGAATAACATTTGGTTGCTTAAATACTACACAATTCATTTAACATTGCGGGGTAAGTCAACATATGCAGATAGTTGAAAAGAAAACTTACTTCGAACAAAGTCTGGACAGATGATTTTGTCGGGGAAGTTAGCATATATCTCATGACTAGGCCCTTTTATGTGTAGTGCAATTTTAATGCCAGCTTTCAGTACATGAAACTTTGCAATTTCATTCCAAAAGCCAGTGCCAAAATAGGAGTCACCACGTTCATCAAGTCTTACAGTAGGAACGATTGTAAATCCATGGTTTGTGTGCAGTATGACATCTGTGGAGCCTGGATGTATCTAAAGGGAAAAATTGTGCACTACATAATCTGTTGCATAGCGAGGGATGTTCTGCAGAAAATGGTAGGATTGTTAAAGAAAATATGGTAACATGCAAATATGGGCCCAAATTGAAAGAACTGTACAACAGTTGAAATCGAATGACAAAAATCTATAATTAAACAGATAGGGTAAACATGATGTCATGGAAAAATGAGAGTAATCGAAAGAACAATACATCATTAATTTTCCTAATATAGAAAGAAGAGGGGAAAATCCCCTTTGACGTATATGGTGCATGTGGCACCTTTTATCCAAATGTAGCAACATTTAGAATATGTTCAGGAAAGTAGGCCATGCCAACTGATTTAGGGTGAGATTGAACATAGCACACGCGTGCTCAAGTTATCGGTATGGAGAGATGGAATCTCTGGCGGCGGTCGCAAAGTCCTGAAGTGTCGGCGCACTGTACATTCTATGAATGAAAGAAAACCCTCAAATCAGCTCGAATAAAAATGAATTCACGGTGATTTCTGCCGGGTGATTAAAGGAGGCGGATGAACTGGGATAAGAGATGAGATAATATCTCGTTAAACTAGTTACCTTGTCGTCCATAAGAACCCTCAGTACGGAAGATTCCCCAACCGAGCGGAGCTACGTCGACCGCGGGCAGAGTCAAGAAAGTCCACGGCGATAGGCTGCGGCAAGCGGAAGTGGCGAAATACGATGGGCTTTGTCGGCACCCTAGCGGCGGCGGCAAGCGTCGAGCTAAGAGTTTACCGCCATGATAGGCGGTGCCATGGCATAGACGCGGAGGAGCTTGTGCAGGTGTGAATGGGGAACGTACCGAAGGGGGCGAGGGGGTGGCTGGCGGGGTGAAGGTTTTTGTGACGTGGGGATGGTGAGGTTTTTCTTTTTTCTTTTTTGAATTGGGTGGTGAGGATTTTCTGTCCCACAAAGAATTTTGGGGGCGACAGTTTGCTAGAGCGAACCATGGTTGATTGACGCAGCAGGAAAAATGAAAGTCATTGCACACGATTCTAATTTTGGGAACCATGTGTGATTGGCGTACTACCTCCGTCCTGGTTTATTGGTCCCCCGTTGTAATTTTTACCAAAATTGGACGAAATATTTAACATACTCAGACATAGATAATAAGCGTACACGTAGATAAGCATAGTTCAACCATAAGTAGCACATAGTTCAACAGTATTAAGAATACTCAAGCGTACATATATAGTTTCATCCATCCCACATCTCATCTCACAGGCCGGCACGATCCTGAAGCTTCTCCGGGTACTCGGCGTACACGCCGTGCGCCACCCTGCGAGAATACTTCTGCTTGAAGGAGCCAACGTCCTGTCCTCTTGCATGCGCCAGAACACTTAGATACGCGTCATGAAGCTTCTCGTTGCAAAATGGGCATCCATAGCCGTCGTCCAGGTCCTAATACGCTTGTTATGTATTCCCGCATAAAGCTCCCTCGGGATTTTCCTGTTGTACCTCCTCTGGACATCTTCATCCTCATTGTCCACATCATCAGACAGCACCTATAGAAATAGTAAAACAAATTTGGCATCAAAACAATGATTACATGCCATGAAGTAGGATTAGGAATTTATGGCTATTTATTTATACATATCTAAAGATTATGGTTTGATTTTTAAGCGAAGTCATGTACAAACAAATCTTGAAGAAAATAATGGCACAAACATATGTAGGTCATTGAAAATCAATTGTCAAGCCCTGGCTAGGAATTATTAGCATGATCACTAACCCTACTCGGATTACTAGCAGAAATCATTTGCACAGATAAAACAACTAATCACTTATCACCTGTACCATTCAAAAAGTCAATACACTACACGGATCTAACGAAACTTACTCAGATTTCATGGATTGGGAGAACATAACCATAGGATTTCTATTCCAAAAAGGGTGAGGCTGGAGTAACCAGAGAAACCCTATGATCTATTTGACACATAAATGGGTATAGATGACTAACCAGCCATTCGTCGTCGTCGGAGTCATCGCCGGAGTCATCGCCAGGGTTGGTGTGGAACTCCGCCTCCGGCTGTGGAAGCTCGATGCCGTCAATGACGTCAGGCTGCAGCGATAAGTCGCCGGCGGTGATGGCAACCTCTGTCTCCATCTCCACGCCGTGCTCCGGTGCTTTAGCAGCCCCAGTGTCGCCACTCCCTACGATGAGGCGCTTCGGCGGCATCCTCATACACTAAAGGCTTTGAGGACTGAGAGCGGCATCGAGGATGCAAGCGGAGAGAGAGGATTGTGTGTGCGTAGCGAGGATGGGGGTGCGGCCGCTCGGGCGCACCATTAATATGTAGTGGGAGTTGTGGGAGAGAGGCGGGCGGCGGTCGAACCGTTGGCTCGCCTCCCGGTGAGCCTGTGCACCGGACTACTGGCATGCCTACCAAAGTTTCACACAGCTCCTCGCATGCCTCCCGATGACACTGCGCAGCAAGCACGCCTCCGTCAAGTCACACAGCTGCACGCACGCCTCCCTGTCTGCCTGCGCGGCGGACGCGTCCTGTCAACTCATGCCTGCTCGCACGCCACATGGGTCGCGCGGCGGCACGTATATTGTTTTTCTATTTGGATGATTAATGATGCCGCTTTATTGCTTAACCGAAGCATGGCACGTATCCATTGTTGGTCTAATGGTCACGGTTCAAATAAATAATCCGTTTGGGTTATTGGTTCCCAATTATTAATAATCTCCCGTCTGTAATTAGATAAAAATTACATCAAAACTAGTCTCAAATTTGACCCAAAAAAAGTACAATGCCACTTTGTATTGGTGTCCATATGACAACACGATAAGTTTCATGAACTTCAAATAAGTTTTGGATGTACTAGAATTTAAAAATCAAGATTCTCAATGTTTGAAATTTGTTGCATGGGGAGTGAACATGCACCCAGTGAGACACATGTGCTTTTGCAATACATTTAGGTGCACTATCACGTGTGCATGTAGCTTAAATTTGATTTTTGCACATTATACCTGTAGAAAATCAATCAATCAATGTACTAAAACATCTTAATGATCTCTGTGATTTTTTTTGAAATTAAAATGTCCCTCATTTGGTAACATGTATGTTCACCTCGGGATAATTAATTTAACATGCATTGTCGTTGCGGTAGATTCGTGGTGTGTGCGTCTGGGGTGGCGGGTGGCTCGCAGTACACTACGAGTTGTGAGCCACCATGTGGGTTGGCCGTTTTGTTAGGTGATACATCTCCAACATATCAATTATTTTTTATTGTTCCATGCTATTATATTATCTGTTTTGGATGTTTAATGGGCTTTATTATACACTTTTATATTATTTTTGGGACTAACCTACTAAGCCAAGGCCCGGTGCAAATTGTTGTTTTTTTGCCTATTTCAGTGTTTTGCAGAAAAGTAATATCAAACGGAATCCAAACGGAATGAAACCTTCGGGAGAGTTATTTTTGGAACAAACATGATCCAGTGGACTTAGAGTAGACGTCAAGAAAGGAGCAAGGAGGCCACGAGGCAGGCAGGCACGCTTGCCCCCTGGGGGCGCCCCCCACCCTCGTGGGTCCCTTGCAGCTCCACCAACCTACTTCTTCCTCCTATATATATCCATATACCCCGAAAACATCCAGGAGCACCACGAAACCCTATTTCCAGCACCGCAACCTTCTGTACCCAAGAGATCCCATCTTGGGGCCTTTTCCGGAGCTCCGCCGGAGGGGGAATCGATCACGGAGGGCTTCTACATCAACACCATAGCCTCTCCGATGATGTGTGATTAGTTTACCACAGACCTTCGGGTCCATAGTTATTAGCAAGATGGCTTCTTCTCTCTCTTTGGATCTCAATACAAAGTTCTCCTCGATCTTCTTGGAGATCTATTCGATGTAATTCTTTTTGCGGTGTGTTTCTCGAGATCCGATGATTTGTCGGTTTATGATCAAGATTATTTATGAACAATATTAGATTCTTCTCTGAATCTTTTATGTATGATTTGTTATCTTTGCAAGTCTTTTCGAATTATCAGTTTGGTTTGGCCTACTAGATTGATCTTTCTTGCAATGGGAGAAGTGATTGGCTTTGGGTTCAATCTTGCGGTGTCCTTTCCCAGTGACAGCAGAGGCAGCAAGGCACGTACTGTATTGTTGCCATCGAAGAGAAAAAGATGGGGTTTATATCATATTGCTTGAGTTTATCCCTCTACATCATGTCATCTTGCCTAATGCGTTACTCTGTTCTTATGAACTTAATACTCTAGATGCATGCTGGATAGCGGTCGATGTGTGGAGTAATAGTAGTAGATGTAGAATCATTTCGTTCTACTTGTCGCGGACGTGATGCCTATATACATGATCATGCCTAGATATTCTCATAATTATGCACTTTTCTATCAATTGTTCAACAGTAATTTGTTTACCCACTCCAATACTTATGCTATCTTGAGAGAAGCCACTAATGAAACCTATGGCCCCCAGGTCTATTTTCCATCATATAAGTTTTCAATATATTTTATTTTGCAATCTTTATTTTCGAATCTATATCACAAAAATACGAAAAATATTTATCTTATTATCTCTATCAGATCTCACTCTCGTAAGTGACCATGAAGGGATTGACAACCCCTTTATCACGTTGGTTGCGAGGTTCTTATTTGTTTGTGTAGGTGCGAGGTGACTTGCGTGTAGTCTCCTACTGGATTGATACCTTGGTTCTCAAAAACTGAGGGAAATACTTATGCTACTTTGCTGCATCACCCTTTCCTCTTCAAGGGAAAACCAATGCAGTCCTCAAGAGGTAGCATTAGGCAGGCCGGTGCCACATCAGAGTCGTGAACTCATTATTTAAAACCTTACACAACCCTATCATACATAACTGTTTTGGCCACATGCAGTCGATGGTTGTCCTACATGACACTCGATACTCGCGTGTGACGCTTTTTGTGGGCCCGCGAGGTCATCGTCCATCACTTTGACGAATAGCCGGCAGTGAGGTTAATTTGACCGGCAAGGTAGAATCTTTTTTTGTTTGTGTTATGGCGGTATATAGTACGCGTCGAAGGGGTGGGAGGGGACTAGAATATATGCTATACGTACGCGTCCGTGAACAAGTACACCTCACTCAATGTCGGGACTTTTTGGTTTCTGAGGCATGTGCCACATCTAAATTGTGAAAGTGGTTATTCAAACATCACACAACACCTTTTTGGGCCACATGCATATCCTAGCTAGAACACTCGCGTGTGACGCTTCCATCTGTGGGCCCACGAGGCCATCGTCGATCCATGCATGCATCACTTTGACCTACATCGGGAGAGGTTAATTAATTTCACCGTCGATGAGGATTCTTTTGGGTTACATATATTACGGTAGGAGCATATAGTATGCGGTGAAGACGGGGGAAGGGAACCATCATATGTAGTACGCTTGATATGAACCTCGCTCTGTGTGGGTGCATGGTTTATGGTTTTTGAGGCATGTGGCACATCAAAGTTGTGCATTTTGGGTATTCAACATATATATATTTGGCCCACATGCAAAGCAGTGGTGGTTGTCCTCTCGCACCCACTTAAGCGGTTATTAGTGATATTGATGCTTTCCATTTGTGGGCCCGCTTGGTCCATCACTACTTTTTGCCTGACAACAAGAGAGGTTAATTTGACTTAGGAGGGGATTATTATTTTTGCTTTGGTATGACATGCATGATACATCTTGAGCACACACACATGCATGTGTACGCCTGAATCCCTCCCATCGAGTCGAAGAGACTAGTACAACGACACATCATGAACCGATCTCGCTCTGTGTGGGGAGCTAGTGTACGATCTTTGACACATGTGCCACAACAATGTTGTATATTCAAACATGCATGCACACATCACCTCCATACATATGCATGTAGTGGTTTCCTTCGAACAGTACACTCCCTCGCGTGGTTATCGGTAACTAGCCTATATATTCGTGGGCCCGCATGGACATCCATGATCACCTGGCCAACAACAAGATAGGTTACCATGGCAGATTCTTCATTTGGTTCGTATTATCGTAGTATAGGTCATGGTGAGATTCAGACCTAATTAAGTTTGAGCACATATGCTATGCACGCATGCATGCATGAATCCCTGTCGTTAGCTTGAAGTGTGGTGTAACATATATATGCATCATCAACCTAACCCTCACTCAGTCTGGGGATTTCTAGTTCGAAATCACGGTGCCACATCAAAGTTGTTCCATTGTTACTCAAAAACACACCTCTCCATACATATGTGGGCCACACGCATGCAGTGGTTGTCTTCGGGGACTAGCTACTTGCGTGATTATTAGCGAGCTAGCCCATCTCCGGGATCGCATGGACGGCCATCACTTTGACCAAAAACAAGAGAGAGGTTGTACGACCAAGGTGGATTATTCTTGGTCCGTTTTAGGATCCATATTGGTGAGATATATGCCTCTCTGGCCCCCGACTAAAAGTGTGTGTGGGGGTGGTACTTCGCACTTTTCTAGGTGAACCTCGATTGGGGGGCATGCATTCATAGCTTAGGATTCCCTTCGTGGCAACACGAGGGGGGTGGGGGCTGCTAGCTACTTCGCACTTTGCTAGGTGAACCCCGGTTGGGGGGAGGGGGCATGCATTCATAGCTTAGGATTCCCTTTGTGCCGACACGAGTGGGGCTACTAGCTACTTCACACTTTGCTAGGTGAACCTCGGTCGGGGGGCATGCATTCATAGCTTAGGATTCCCTTCATGCCGACACGAGGGAGGGGTGGCTGCTAGCTACTTCGCACTTTGCTAGGGTGAACCTCGGTTGGGGGGCATGCATTCATAGCTTAGGATTCCCTTCGTGCTGACGCGAGGGAGGGGGTTGCTTGCTACATCACACTTTGCTAGGTGAACCTTGGTTGGGGGGCATGCATTCATAACTTAGGAATCCCTTTGTGCCGACACGAGGGTGGCTGCTAGCTACTTCACACTTCGCTAGGTGAACCTCGGTTGGGGGGCATGCACTCATAGCTTAGGATTCCCTTCGTGCCGACACAAGGGAGGGGGGATGCTAGCTACTTCGAACTTTGCTAGGGTGAACCTCCGTTGGGGGGCATGCATTCATAGCTTAGGATTCCCTTCGTGCCGACACGAGGGAGGGGGGCTGCTAGCTACTTCGCACTTTGCTAGGTGAAAGGACCTCAGTTGGGGGGATGCATTCATAGCTTAGGATTCCCACCGTGCAACACAAGGGAGGAGGGGGGCTGCTAGCTACTTCGCACTTTGCTAGGGTGAACCTCGGTTGGGGGGGAAGGGGCATGAATTCATAGCTTAGGATTCCCTTCGTGCCGACACAAGGAGGGTGGGGGCAAGCAATACGGTGTCATTTGCAAGAGAGGTGCCACATCGAAGTTGCATTTGGTATTTGAAAATCAAACCACCCTTTTGATACATAAATTTGGTCCACGTGCAAGTGTGTTCCTGTTCTCACCCTCTCCCGCGTCATTTTTCGCCAAATTTATGAACATTAGATAAGTCGGATGATGCAACAGACACGGTTCACTCAAACTAACCGTGTGCCACACCGGTGCACCTGTCACGCACACATCTACACAGTACATTGGGCTCCACGAGGCTCCCCCTCTCAAAAATATCTGCCCGCCTCGAGGGTTTTTCTGTTTCATACACACGATTGTTACCTCCAGACTGTGTGCGATGTTTCTTGTTCCCAATCCCGCCCGCATCCCTAGAAAATATATGCCCGCCTCGAGGTTTTTTTTTCATAACAAACAGTTGTTATCTCCGGACCATGTGCGATGCACTATCATCAAAATCTTCAACAGCCCGACATTTCAATCCTGTGTTTGACTCCCGCGTAGTAAAATTTTCAGTACCCGCGTCATTTCCTCAAACACCCCATGCCCCCCTCCACACACACACACCAAAACCTCCTCGGGCGTGCGCGTGCGCGCGCGTGCGCGCGCGCGCACACACACACCCTCGCTCGAAACCCTAGCAAGGTCCCCGCTGCCGCAAGGCCTCCATTGTCAACATCTGCCAGTTTGCCCATGCGGCTTACTGAAAGTGTAACTATCCCTAGGTGGTTTGGTAATTCCTAACGACATATAGCTCATTGAGCTAATGCTATTTCAAGATTAATATCTCAGGAAAGCTCAATGCTTGGCATGGAATGGATGAGAAAAGTGGACCCCTCAAAATGCTAAGTTCAAAGGATTGGCTCAAGCTCAAGCTCAAAGCTCAACACTCTACATTTTCCATTTTAGTCATCCAAGATCACATTGAGTCTATAGGAAAAGCCAATACTATTAAGGAGGGATGAGGTGTTGCTTAATGAGGTTCTTGCTCAAAATGCTTAGTGATATGCTCCAAAACCCTCAACTACTTTCTCACATCCACATATGACCTAAACCAAAAGTCAAACTCGGCCCCACCGATTCTTTCTATCCGGCGCCACCGAGTTTAGATGTCATATCCACTGCCACAAACCCTAGGCAAATCGGTCTCACCGATAGGGATCTCGGTCACACCGAGATGGGGTTGTAATCTCTCTGTTTCCTTTCGTAACGTTTCGGTCCTCCCGAGATGAGCGATCGGTCCCACTGACATTGCAATGTAAACTCTTTGTTTCCCTTTTGTAACATTTCGGTCCCACCGAAATGAGCAAATCGGTCCCACCGAGTTTACCTGACCAACTCTCTGGTTAGCTTATTACCAAAATCGGTCCCACCGAGTTTGTGTAATCGGTCACACCGAGATTACGTTATGCCCTAACCCTAACCATATCGGTCCTACCGAGTTGCATCTCAGTCCCACCGAAAATCCTAACGGTCACTAGGTTTGCTAAATCGGTCCGACCGAGTTTCTCAATTCGGCCTCACCGAGATTTGTAAATTGTGTGTAACGGTTAGTTTTTGTGTGGAGGCTATATATACCCGTCCACCCACTCTTCATTTGTGGAGAGAGCCATCAGAACATACCTACACTTCCAATACACATTTTCTGAGAGAGAACCACCTACTCATGTGTTGAGGCCAAGATATTCCATTCCCACCATATGAATCTTGATCTCTAGCCTTCCCCAAGTTGCTTTCCACTCAAATCTTCTTTCCACCAAATACATATCCTGTGACAGAGAGATTTTAGTGTTGGGGAGACTATCATTTGAAGCACAAGAGCAAGGAGTTCATCATCAACACACCATTTGTTACTTCTTGGAGAGTGGTGTCTCCTAGATTGGCTAGGTGTCAATTGGGAGCCTCCGACAAGATTGTGGAGTTGAACCAAGGAGTTTGTAAGGGCAAGGAGATCGCCTACTTCGTGAAGATCTACAGCTAGTGAGGCAAGTCCTTCATGGGCGATGGCCATGATGGGATAGACAAGGTTGCTTCTTCGTGGACCCTTCGTGGGTGGAGCCCTCCGTGGACTCGCGCAACCGTTACCCTTCGTGGGTTGAAGTCTCCATCAATGTGGATGTACGATAGCACCACCTATCAGAACCACGACAAAAACATCCGTGTCTCCAATTGCGTTTGAATTCTCCAAACCCTTCCCATTGTATTCTTGCAAGTTGCATGCTTTACTTTCCGCTGCTCATAGACTCTTTGCATGCTTCCTTGAATTGTGTTAAGATTGCTTGACTTGTGCTAAGATAGCTAAAATCTGCCAAAGACTAAAATTGGGAAAAGGATAGATTTTTAATTGGTCAAGTAGTCTAATCACCCCCCTCTAGACATACTTTCGATCCTACAAGTGGTATCAGAGCTTTGGTCTCCATTTGATTTCCATTGCTTTTGGTGGTCATAGCCTTGGTTTCACAACCTAGGAGAGTATGGCGTCTAGCGAGGGAAATTATCACCGTAGAGGTCCTTACTTTGATGGTACTAATTTTGCTAGTTGGAAGCATAAGATGAAAATGCATATTCTTGGACATAACCCCGCCGTTTGGGCTATTGTGTGTGTTGGCTTGCAAGGTGAATTATTTGATGGGAGAGAACTGAATCATGAAGCCACCGCGGAAGAGTTGAAAATGCTGCAATACAACGCTCAAGCTTGTGATATCCTCTTCAACAGATTGTGCCTCGAAGAATTCAACAAAATCAGCCGTCTTGAGAATGCAAAGGAAATTTGGGATACTTTGATTGACATGCATGAAGGTACCAACTCCGTCAAGGAATCCAAGTTGGATGTGCTTCAAAGTCAACTTGACAAGTTCAAAATGAAGGATGGTGAAGGTGTCGCTGAAATGTACTCTAGGCTTGCTCTTATCACAAATGAGATTCTCGGCTTAGGAAGTGAAGAGATGACCGACAGATTCATCATCAAGAAGATCCTAAGAGCCTTGGATGGAAAATATGATAACGTGTGCACATTGATTCAAATGATGCCCAATTACAAAGATCTCAAGCCAACAGAAGTCATTGGAAGAATCGTTGCTCATGAGATGTCACTCAAGGATAAAGAGAAACTTCACAACAAATCAAGTGGTGCTTACAAAGCCTCATGCGAAGCCCCCACATCATCAAGTGAGAAACAAACCTTCAATGAAGAATTGAGCTTAATGGTGAAGAACTTCAACAAATTCTACAAGAGTAGAAGCAAAGAGAGAAGCTCCAAGTCAAAGTCCTACAATGACAAAAGGTCTTCTAGTCGAGAGCGAAACTGCTACAATTGTGGAAGGCCCGGACACTATTCCAATGAGTGTACGGCACCCCACAAAAGAAGAGAAGATTCTCCAAAAAGAAGAAGTAGAAGAGAAGAATCACCACCTTGAGAAAGAAGGAGTAGAGATGATCGTTATGAACGAAGACCCTCACAGAGAAGCAAGGATTCGAAAAGAAAGGACAAGTCATCAAGGAGCTACACAAAATGAAGACATCAAGCTCATGTTGGTGAATGGGTATCCGGCTCGACTCCGACAATCACTCCGAGAGAAGCTATCACTCCGACTCTGAATATACTCAAGATGAAGGTGTTGTCGATCTAGCACTTGTGTCAACCAACTCCTACGACATATTTGATCCACCAAATGAAGGAATTGGAAGATGCTTCATGGGAAAGGTCCAAAGGTATCACACCCTGAGTATGTTGATTTCAATAGTGATGAAGATGACTTATTAGGTGATGATGATTTACTTGTTGACAAATCTAGTGATGAATACTATGATGAAACGTCAATTAATCATGCTAATCAAGATGAAACGAATGACAATGGTAAGGAGAAGATTGAGTCTCTAACTAAAGAACTAAACACTCTTAAGTTAGCTCATGAAACTATCTTAGGAGATCATCGAGAACTTTTAAGGACTCATGAGAAATTACGTTTTGAAAAGCTCAACCTTGAGAAAGAGCATGAGTTCTTGAAGGCAATCAATGATGATCTTCGCAAGAAAAGTTCTTCTTACATTGCCAAGCGTTTCCTCTTATCCACTTACATGCCTCAAGTCAAGTCTAGTAATAAGAACAAGAAAGATTCTTCCTCTAGTAGTAACAATAATCCTGCTAAATCCAATGTTGTTGCTTCTAGTAGTTCTCTTGATTCCACTAATGACTCTCTTAGCCAAGTTACACTTGAGCAAGAAAATAGCTTATTGAAGGGAATTATAGAGAAAGGTGTTTACAAGAGCCTTGCCGGGAGTAAGCAATTCGAGCAAATCGTACGCAAGCAAGGAAGGCATCGGAAGAACCAAGGTGTTGGTTTTGAATGAGAGTTCAATGCCAATGGAGTTGAGTGGGAAGAAGATCAATACCTCAAGATGAAGTTTGTTCCTCAACAAGAGAAGTATGATCCTACTTCTTTCAAAGGGACACAAGCTCAAGATGATCTTCCACCACAAGACCACAAGCAAAAAGGCAAGGACAAGCTTCAAGAGGAAATTGATGCATTTGAAGAAGCTCCTAAGGCCTTGGTCAAGTGGGTTCCCAAGACTACATCAAGTTCCACTTCATCAAGTACAACTACAACTCCGAGGATTCCCATCAAGATGGTGTGGATCCCGAAGAAGAAGAAGTAGAGAGTTCTTGAGGGTGACTCCGCCAACATACTTCACTCTTATCATTTTGGCAAGAACGAGTGCAATCAACTTCCACATCTTGCACTAGTTCAAGGAGTCACAAACCCTCTTGTTGGTAAGACAAGGGACAAGGTAACCTAAAGCTTTCACAGACATCATCTTGTGTGTGCATCACTCTATGCCTATGGATATCCTTGTTTGTTCCTTGTGGGACTACCCGTGTAGGTATTGAAAGTGCAACTCACTCCAAAGGATAGCTCCAAATGATCTACATCAACATTGAGCATCCACATCTTCAACATCTACATGAAGTCATCATTGACAAAACCCAAGGTTAGTTCATCCCTCTTAGGGGGGATCCCACATCTAATGGTGTGAAAACAACAACGCTTTATGTAAAAGTGGTAACCCAACTTGTGCTTAAACGATGAGTATGACCTATGAACAAATGTTCTCATTTGACTCCTAAGTCAATATACTCATATATAGATGACCTAGTCATCGCCAATTGCTTGATAGATGCTAGAATTGGTTGTGCATGCTTTGCCACATATTTCAATTGCCATTTTATTGTGTGAGAATGTTGGTTGCATAATTTACTCATTCAAGGACATCCACTTGTTGTTTTGATTGATTGGTTTCTTTTTCCTCTTGCCAAGTGGATGGACAAGAATGCCTAAGAACCTTCTCTAGCTATCTATGCTTTTCTCGTCTCAAACTCTATTCATGCTACATCACAAAATTTGATCAAGTCAGATTCAAACCACTCTGTGTGAGGAGCACTCGGAGTCCCCGATTCGTCATAGCCTTAAACTTCCAAAACTTCTTTGTGCGTTTCGGTCTGACCGGTTCACCCATTTCGGTCATACCGAGATCACGAAGTCGATCTAGGTTTTCAATCTCGGTGCAACCGATTTGAACTTTTCGGTCGCACCGAGTTGCAGCAACTGCTTGCAGTTATGCATCTCGGTGCCACCGAGTTGTTCCACTCGGTCACACCGACAGGGTCGGGCTATATATACCCACAGGCAAAATTTTGGAAATTTTCTCCGAACTCTTTCGCCCGCGCTTAGCCCGCTCTGCCTCCAGGGTCTCCGGATCGTCCTTCTCATCACTAGTTGCCTCCTGCCGCTAGTCCCCGCCGCCGTCAACGGGAATCATCCCCGTCGTTGCCGCCGTAGCGAGTTCATCACCGAACTAGGGTATGAAATTGATCATTGTGCTATCCTTATCTGATTCCTAGAACATTGTGTTCGCCATGAATCTTGCCACGATTCAAACTATCTTATCCAGTCAAAAACACTCCGTAGATTAGAGATGATTTGAAAATTTAGGGTTAGGTTTCCGTCGAAACCATCTCGGACCAACCGAGTTGTGGAACTCGGTACCACCAATTCGGCTCAGGCCATTGCACATGTGATTCTTGGTCTGACCGAGAATTGAAAATCGGTGTGACCGAGTTCAGGACTTTGTGAAACCCTAGCAGTCTCGGTGCCACCGAACTGTGACTCGGTCTGACCAAGTTCACTAGTTTAGGTTCCAACAGCTACTTTGGTATCACCGAGTTTACAAATCGGTTGATCCGAAATGCTTTCTGAGGAAAACTAAAACGAAGTTTTTGATTCATTCTTTTGCAAAAACCTCTGTATTTTGTGATGCTCATCCACTCTACCTCATCTATAATCTATTCACAGGGTCAGCTGTCAGATATTGCATTATGTCTGATCAAAGTGACAGTCAGAACAAGTTAGAGGAGCAGGTTCACATAAGTGAGGGTACTAGTCCCTCTAGCATCTCAGATGATGGAAGCAGGAGTACACCCAGCAACTTGCCTAAGGTAGCCACCAGGGCCAGAAAGAAGAGAACCTCATATTCTGAGGATGAGGACTATGTGGCTATTGAGGAAGAGACCACCTCAAAGAGGAAAGTTCTCAAAAAGGAATATGGCAAAGCTGCTGCCACTAAGCCAGGAATAAAGACAAAGGTTCCTGCCAAGAGAGTTCCTATGTCAAAGGCCAGAACATCCACTCAAGAAACTTTGGGATCTGCACCCAAAGAACAGGTTCTGGCAGAGAATAAGAGGAAAGAGAGGGTCAAGAAGGCCATGGCCAGAGTAATCAGAAAGCCATCTATGATGGGAGACTCTAAAGAGGAAGAGGGAGAAGATGCTGCACCAGCACCTAAGGCACAGAAACTTATGGGAGACGCCATAAGATCAGGGGTTGCTTCATCTAAGCCCAAAGAAGCTCCCAAGCCAGCTGCTCCAAAACCCAAAACTGCACCAAAGAGGAGTACCAGGAACATTCCAACTGCTGAGAAAAACAAGGCCCCAATGCCTGAAACTGTTGCTGAAGAAGAAGATGATGAGACACATGTTTTGAGGAAGTTAAAGCCAAAAATTCCAGATCATAATGAAGCTCATCCTGTAGCAGAAAACATGAAGATCAGGAAGGACTCGGGATTGAGGCTATGGAGAGAGTCAGATCCATATGCCACTAGAAGGAGAACTGCTGTGGACTACAGGTTCCATACCAAAGATGTAACATCCCAAATTTTCAATTTGGAATGTTATACATTAGAGCATCATGCATATCATATTTTATTTTGCATTTTGGTTGATCCTAGAAATTCTACGCAACTCAATGACCCACGGAGAGAGTTGGGGATTTCATTATTTTCATATTTGAGTTTTCTCAAATTTTGAGAATAGGATCATTTGATTTTATTTATTTTATCATCAATTATTTCTATTACAAAAATATGAGAGAGGGAATAAGATGACTTTCCCAAAATATAGAAATATTGAGGATTTAATAATAAAATCAAATAAGATTTTATTTCGGAGTTTTTCGGTGTTTTATTTGAATTTAGGAAAAAAGTGCGTTTTTCAAAATTGCATTTAGGGCCCAAATAAATGTTCACCTTGTGCGGCTTGATTTTGGAAGCCCATGAAAATTTATTTCGAAATTTTTGGAGTCAGTTTAGTATTTTTTTTATTTTTTTTCCGAGCAGAATAATTTAAAAAATCGAACCAACTTCGGGCCGTACCCGAGCGGGACACCGCCCGGGGGCAGCCTTTAAATAGCGCCGCCCCGAGCCGCCCCAGCCCATCAGCCCCGCCTCGATCCGCGCGCGCCGCCGGAGCCGCCACCGCCGCCGTCGACGATCCTGCCGCCCGAGGTTCGTCGCGCCTCGATTTCCGTGCCGAAAAAAAGAGAAAAAAAATTTGGTGTTCATCGTTTTTCTTTTTCTTGGATTAAATCCGCGATTTTTCTGATCGCGATTCCTGATCCGATTTTCGTTTTAGTTTAACTTTTCGCTCGTTTATCGAAATCAGGCGATTCAAGCGCCTAGGGATTCGTCTCGAAACCCTCTATCCGAATAACCAACTTAAACAAGGTTTTGCTACTATAAAATTTGCCCTAGATACTGATTACTAGAACGAAGTTGTTTTCTTTCGCCGTTTGACTTTCGTTGCTTCGTTCGATTTGATTCTTTTTGCCAACCGAAGTTCTTAAGTTGAACCTTCTGGTTAGATCTCTTATTTGAGTTTTACCTGTGCATTAGATGAGTACTTATTGTATGCTTGTTTGTTTGTCTGCGATAGAATACCCGGAGTGCGCCGCTTGTTACTTCGAATCGTTAGGTTTCACGGATCATCAGCAAGGCAAGTAACACTTTGATCATACCTTTTCTACTACCCAGTTTTATTGCATTAGATCAATCCTCACACATTGCATGATTAGGTTCTAATTAAATTGTGGGATGGGAAGTATATGAGGAAGTACCTATTACCTCTTTATTATCAAACCTTTGGGAGTTACTTCTACGTTTGCTTATTATGCCATGCTATGATAGTAGACGTGGATTGGGTGAGTGATATCCATGACAGATGTGAGATTGTTAATTAATGGTTTATCTAAGGTGGCAACTTAAACACACATCTGGGTGGATTGAGGCACCTGGGTATTCCTGGACTTGCCTGTTTTCTTTTGGACCGCCACCCAGGCTCAAAGGGATCATCAGACTATTCATACTAGAAACTTCCGTGTGCAGCCACAAGCTATTATGGGCTCTAGCATAGTTGACTAAGTCGTGCGAACTCTTACAGTGGTAGACTAGCAGATGTAGGGGATGTAGGTGGTACGGTCTACCCATCGTAAGGTGCTAGCGCTTCTGAAAGACTATGTCTCGGTCATCCGTCTTCTCAAACACCATGTAGATGGAGAAACCAAACGGAGGCGATCGAGTCTTGTGGGGAAAAGTGCGCAAACCTCTGCAGAGTGTAATAAACTAATCATGGTTAGCTGTGTCCCCGGTTATGGACATCTTGAGTATCTAGTACTTGGATTTTCATGTGAATCTCAACATGTTACTCTAAATTAATTTTGTTGGGTTATGCTTAATGATGATGCTTAATTGGGATTGAGAATGCTGTCAACCATTCTCAATGTTTAACAACCACCATGATAGTTAAATAAATTTATTCCTTTGAAGTAGGGAAAAATTGGCTTTACGCAAAACTGTAACCATAGAGCCTCCCACCAGCCAAATATGCATATAGTATAGCTGTTTTCATTCCATTACTCTCTATGTGTTACCTTGCCAGCATATTCCATGTGCTGACCCGTTTTCGGGCTGCAACGTTAATGTTGCAGACTTTTCAGACGACGATTAAGGAGTTTTAGGTCGTGGTTCTATACTCAGTGATGCCGTTGGAGTTGATGGACTCACTTATCTTCCAAGCCTTTCGCTGTTTTCGTTATTAGATGGCCTCAAGCCATATTAATTGTAATAAGTTCTCTTTTGAGACACTCCGATGTAATAAGTACTGTGTGGTGTCAGCATTACTGATCCAAGGATGACACCGGAGCAAAGAGATTAGACTATTTGAGGCCTGGTCGCTACAGAGATGGTATCAGAGCACACGCTGACTGTAGGACACGACCACTAAGCACAAGACCTAGATCACTATTCACTCTATTCTCTTCTGACCTCTCATCTTTTCTACTCTTTAGGATGGCGGATGCAAAGAACAAGTTCACACAACCGGATGAAGATACACCCTTTGGACGCCACTTGAAGGAAGTCACTAGATACCTGAATATAGGAGTACCAAGCTTCACGGGAACCTACAACGCCACTTTACCTGAAGAAGAGCGCTGGATGATTCAAGTTCAAGTACCAGGAAGGACGTTCATGCCAGTCACTGAGCCCATAGAGTTTTCTTTTGATGCACCAACTTGGAGTCTAGGAAAGAGCGTGGCAACTCACATCGCCATGGGACGTATTGGAGAAGTCTACCACAATGATCTCAAGGATACTATCTACCAGATTTGTGGGCGCCGAGATGAACACAGGGAGATGATCAGCACCAGGAAGGATAGGTCAATCACAGCTTTTATCTAGGAGTTAAACCAGCACATTCGACGACAGGAGAACCAGATGTGCGCCGACATGATAGATCTGAAGAAGGCTAAGACTAGAATCAGGGAACTGGAGGAAGAACTCAAGGCTACACGTGAAGATTTTGAAGAGGAAATTGAAGTATTTGTGAAGAAGAATGACGACCTGATCAAGAAGATTGGAATATTTATGGGAGGCCCTACGCTAGTAGATGAAGACGAAGAACCCCAAGAAATTAGCCCCGAAGACTACATCATCATCGACGGCACCGACTCGGAACCAGATAGTAGCGATGATGACTATGAAGCTGGAGCAGATATCATGGAGTCAACGACCGAAGAATATTTCTAGTAGACCACCTCATCAGTAGTAGTAGTCCACCATGTAAATATAGTAGTCCGAGCACTTTTGCGATAGATAGATCGATTCTATGCCCTTGTTTGATTGATTGAAGTGAATTGTTTGTTTTGCCTCATGTGCATATGGGTAGTGTTTTCTCTTTAGACCCCCTCTATTCTTATATCTCATCTTTTCTAAACCCTCATATGCCTCCGAGACATGACCCCAGATTTACCTTTCCCCCGGAGCTCACCCAGTTGATCCAGCAGCAGAACACATTGATGCAGTTGCTAGTCCAGAATCAGAATCAGGGGAACAACAACAACCACCACCACCTGTTGACCACTTAGCCTGTTTTCTTAGGCTGAATCCGCCGGTGTTTTCCAGTAGCACCGAGCCGATAGTAGCAGATGATTGGCTCCGCAAGACAGCTAGGGAGTTGACCACAGCAGGATACACAGATGCGGAGAAGGTGAAGTTTGCCGCACATCAGCTAGAAGGACCCGCAGCATCATGGTGGGAGAATTTCACAGCCACTTTCCCAGTAGACACTGTCACATGGGACCAGTTTTAGCAGGCTTTTCGTACTGCACACGTTTCAGCAGGAGCTATGGCCATGAAGAAGCGTGAGTTTCGCAACTTGCGCCAAGGAGGAAGGACAATTGGCCAGTATGTGGAGGAATTTAGTAAGCTAGCACGTTATGCCCCAGATGACGTCGCTACGGATGCAGCTAAGTAGGAGAAGTTTCTGGAAGGACTGAATGATGAGTTGAGCATGCAGTTGATGGTAGCAACATTCAACAACTACCAGGAGTTGGTAGATCGTGCTCTTATGATTGAAGGGAAGCAGCAGCAAATTGAGAATCGCAAGAGGAAGTATGGACAAGGGAAGTACAATTCAGGAGCTCAGCAGAAGCCACGTTTTACCCCTAGACCGGGAGGACATTTTCAGCATACCCATGGAGGAGGTAGCTCGCACAATCACAATGGCACCAAGAATGGTAATGGCAATGGAGGAAGCAACGGCCAGAACTGCACCAACCCATCAACCCCAGCCAAGAAGGACTTAAGCCAAGTCACTTGCTTTAAGTGTTTGAATACCGGACATTATGCCAATGAATGTCCTGAATTACAAAATGGAAATAGCAATGGAAGTTCTGGGAAGAAGCCAAACCCTTTCAACAGGGGACAAGTGAACCACGTTAGTGTGGAGGAGGTGGAAGCTCAGCCCGATGCAGTAATAGGTAAGTTTTTGGTTAAGTCAGTTACTGCACTCGTTCTTTTTGATACTGGCGCATCGCATTCATACATCTCAAGGGGATTTGTGGATAAGTATAACCTACCAACCCAAGCCCTTAGGTCACCCATGTTAGTAACCTCGCCCGGAGTAGAGTATGTGGCTAGTCTATGGTGTGATCGGTTACCATTAAGGATTGGTAACTATGTTTTTCCCTCAGACCTAATAGTATTGGAATCTCAAGGATTGGATGTGATATTAGGCATGGATTGGTTATTAAAGTATGAAGGGAATATTTAGTGTGCTAGCAAGTCAATTTTGCTTACCACCACAGAAGGGAGAAGGATCAAGTATGTATCCCGGCATGTGCCAAAGAGGACTCAAGTAAATTGCCTAACAGGAGTTGTGCAGGAGGAAGTACCAGTGGTAAGGGATTTTCCCAATGTATTTCCAGAGGAGTTGCCAGGCATGCCACCGGATAGAGATATTGAGTTTTTGATTGAGCTATTGCCAGCCACGGGTCCAATATCAAAGAGACCATATAGGATGCCAGCAAAGGATTTGGTGGAAATTAAGAAGCAGATTAAGGAGTTATTGGATAAAGGATATATTCTCCCAAGGTCTTCACCTTGGGGATCGCCAGTACTTCTAGTGGAGAAGAAGGATGGATCGTTAAGGATGGTTGTTGATTATCGAGGATTGAATGAAGTAACGATCAAGAACAAGTACCCGCTACCAATGATCAACGATCTATTTGATCGATTGCAAGGAGCTAAGGTATTTTCCAAGGTCAATCTGTGATCAGGATACCACCAGTTGAAGATTCGAGAACAGGATATTCCGAAGACAGCTTTTACCACCAGGTATGGGTTGTATGAGTATACCGTTATGTCATTTGGTCTGACTAATGCACCTGCCTATTTTATGAACATGATGAACAAAGTGTTTATGGAGTTTTTGGATAAGTTCGTCATAGTGTTCATTGATGATATCCTGGTTTATTCGAAGAATGAAGAGGAACATAAGGAGCATTTGCGTTTGGTACTTGGAAAGCTCAGAGAACATCAATTATATGCCAAGTTCAGCAAATGTGAGTTTTGGTTGAAGGAAGTAGGATTTCTCGGACACGTTATATCTGGAGAAGGTATAGCAGTAGATCCCGCTAAAGTTGAAACCGTGACCAAGTGGGAAGCCCCAACAACAGTTGGAGAGATCCGGAGTTTTCTTGGACTCGCAGGATACTACCGGAGATTTATTGAGAAATTCTCAAAGATTGCGAAGCCTATGACTGAGTTGTTGAAGAAGGATACCAAGTTCATATGGACAGAGGAGTGTGAGGCTTGTTTCCAGGAGTTGAAGAAACGCTTAGTTACCTCACCAGTGTTGATTTTGCCGGACCAGACCAAGGATTATGAGGTGTACTGCGACGCTTCACGTTGAGGACTTGGAGCAGTGCTTATGCAGGAAGGGAGAGTTGTTTCATATGCCTCAAGACAACTGAAGCCTCATGAGTTGAATTATTCTACGCATGATTTGGAGTTAGCAGCCATAGTGCATGCATTGAAGACATGGAGACATTTTCTCATTGGAAACCATTGTGAGGTGTACACGGATCATAAGAGTTTGAAGTACATTTTCACATAGAAGGAGTTAAACCTCAGACAAAGGAGATGGTTGGAGCTCATTAAGGATTATGATATGAAATTGCATTATCACCCCGTAGAGGCTAATGTAGTAGCTGACGCATTAAGCCGTAAGAGCCATGTCAATACGTTAATGACGGGAGAAATACCCAAGGAGTTAGCAGAAAATCTTCGTGAACTATGTGTGGAAATAGTTCCGAGAGGCTATGTAGCAGCATTGGAGATTCATCAACTTTGATGGATAGAATCAGGGAAGCTCAGAAGACCGACAAGGAGATTGCCGATATTAAGGAGAAACTGAGCAAAGGAAAAGCTAAAGGATTTCGTGAGGACGAGCACGATACCCTATGGTTTGAAGACCGCGTTTACGTGCCCAATGACCCGGAGATCAGGAAGTTCATTTTGCAAGATGCACACGATTCACCATATTCAATTCACCCAGGAAATACCAAGATGTATTTGGATTTGAAGGATATTTTCTAGTGGACCGGAATGAAGAAGGATATAGTGGAGTATGTAGCAGTTTGTGATGTATGTCAGAGAGTAAAGGTAGAGCATCAGAAGCCAGCGGGATTGTTACAATCATTGCCGATACCCGAATGGAAGTGGGATAGGCTAGGCATGGATTTTATCATGGGATTGCCCAGGACTCTTTCAGGCTATGACTCGATTTGGGTTGTAGTTGATCGATTGACGAAAGTAGCTCATTTCATCCCAGTAAAGACCACTTATACCAGTGCTAAGTTGGCAAAGATATACATGACCAGGATCGTATGTCTGCATGGAGTTCCGAGGAGTATCGTATCAGATAGAGGAACCCAGTTTACCTCAAAGTTCTGGAAGCAGTTGCCCGAAACTTTGGGAACCAGGCTAGAATTCAGTACAACTTTTCATCCACAGACAGATGGACAGACCGAGAGAGTCAATCAGATTTTGGAGGATATGTTGAGAGGTTGTGCGCTAGATTACGGATCTAGTTGGGACGATAATTTGCCATATGCAGAGTTCTCTTACAACAACAGTTATCAAACCAGTTTAAAGATGGACCCTTTCGAAGCTTTGTACGGAAGGAGGTGCAGGACACCGTTGTCATGGGACAAAGTTGGAGACCGCCAGTTGTTTGGACCTGACTTGATTAAGGAATCTGAACAGAAGGTGAAATTGATTCGCGATAGGCTCAAGGTAGCCCAGTCCAGACAGAAGAGTTATGCGGATTCTAAACGCAAGGAGACAGTTTACGAAGTCGGAGACAGAGCTTATCTTCGAGTATCTCCACTTCGAGGAACAAAGCGTTTTGGACTAAAAGGGAAGTTAGCGCCACGGTTTGTAGGACCCTATCGAGTTTTGGAGCGTATGGGAGAAGTGGCCTACAAGTTGGAATTGCCTGAAGGATTGTCAGGAGTGCAGGATGTGTTCCACGTTTCCCAATTGAAGAAGTGTCACGCGGAGATGGCTGACATACCATTGAGAGACACAGTGCCTTTGGAAACTATTCAGTTGGATAACGATTTGACCTACGAGGAGAAACCAGTCAAGATTCTCGAGTTTGCCAACCGAGTTACTCGCAGCAAGGTTATCAAGTTTTGCAAAGTTCAGTGGAGCCACCACACGGAGGATGAAGCCACCTGGGAGCGAGAGGAAGATTTGCTCAAAGACCACCCTCACCTATTTTCTAGACAACCAGAATCTCGAGGGCGAGATTCATCTTAAGGGGGGTAGGTTTGTAACATCCCAAATTTTCAATTTGGAATGTTATACATTAGAGCATCATGCATATCATATTTTATTTTGTATTTTGGTTGATCCTAGAAATTCTACGCAACTCAATGACCCACGGAGAGAGTTGGGGATTTCGTTATTTTCATATTTGAGTTTTCTCAAATTTTGAGAATAGGATCATTTGATTTTATTTATTTTATCATCAATTATTTCTATTACAAAAATATGAGAGAGGGAATAAAATGACTTTCCCAAAATATAGAAATATTGAGGATTTAATAATAAAATCAAATAAGATTTTATTTCGGAGTTTTTCGGTGTTTTATTTGAATTTAGGAAAAAAGTGCGTTTTCCAAAATTGCATTTAGGGCCCAAATAAATGTTCACCTTGTGCGGCTTAATTTTAGAAGCCCGTGAAAATTTATTTTGGAATTTTTGGAGTCCGTTTAGTATTTATTTTTATTTTTTTTCCGAGCGGAATAATTTAAAAAAACGAACCGACTTCGGGCCGGACCCGAGCGGGACACCGCCCGGGGGCAGCCTTTAAATAGCGCCGCCCCGAGCCGCCCTAGCCCATCAGCCCCGCCTCGATTCGCGCGCGCCGCCGGAGCCGCCGCCGCCGATGATGATCCCGCCGCCCGAGGTTCGCCGCGCCTCGATTTCCATGCCGAAAAAAAAGAAGAGAAAAAAATTCGGCGTTCGTCGTTTTTCTTTTTCTCGGATTAAATCCACGATTTTTCTGATCGCGATTCCTGATCCGATTTTCGTTTTAGTTTAACTTTTCGCTCGTTTATCGGAATCAGGCGATTAAAGCGCCTAGGGATTCGTCTCGAAACCCTCTATCCGAATAACCAACTTAAACAAGGTTTTGCTTCTGTAAAATTTGCCCTAGATCCAGATTACTAAAACGAAGTTGTTTTCTTTCACCGTTTGACTTTCGTTGCTTCGTTTGATTTGATTCTTTTTGCCAACCGGAGTTCTTAAGTTGAACCTTCTGGTTAGATCTCTTATTTGAGTTTTACTTGTGCATTAGATGAGTACTTATTATATGCTTGTTTGTTTGTCTGTGATAGAATACCCGGAGTGCGCCGCCTGTTACTTCGAATCGTTAGGTTTCGCGGATCATCAGCAAGGCAAGTAACACTTTGATCATACATTTTCTACTACCCAGTTTTATTGCATTAGATCAATCCTCACACATTGCATGATTAGAATCTAATTAAATTGTGGGATGGGAAGTAGATGAGGTAGTACCTATTACCTGTTTATTATCAAACCTTTGGGAGTTACTTCTACGTTTGCTTATTATGCCATGCTATGCTAGTAGACGTGGATTGGGTGAGTGATATCCATGACAGATGTGAGATTGTTAATTAATGGTTTATCTAAGGTGGCAACTTAAACACACATCTGGGTGGATTGAGGTACCTGGGTATTCCAGGACTTGCATGTTTTCTTTTGGACCGCCACCCAGGCTCAAAGGGATCATGAGACTATTCATACTAGAAACTTTCGTGTGCAGCCACAAGCTATTATGGGCTCTAGCATAGTTGACTAAGTCGTGCGAACTCTTATAGTGGTAGACTAGCAGATGTAGGGGATGTAGGTGGTACGGTCTACCCATCGTAAGGTGCTAGCGCTTCTGAAAGACTATGTCTCGGTCATCCGTCTTCTCAAACACCATGTAGTGCGAGAAACTAAACGGAGACGATCGAGTCTTGTGGGGAAAAGTGCGCAAACCTCTGCAGAGTGTAATAAACTAATCATGGTTAGCCGTGTCCCCGGTTATGGACATCTTGAGTATCTAGTACTTGGATTTTCATGTGAATCTCAACATGTTACTCTAAATTAATTTTGTTGGGTTATGCTTAATGATGATGCTTAATTGGGATTGAGAATGCTGTCAACCATTCTCAATGTTTAACAACCACCATGATAGTTAAATAAATTTATTCTTTTGAGGTAGGGAAAAATTGGCTTTACGCAAAACTGTAACCATAGAGCCTTCCACCAGCCAAATATGCATATAGTATAGCTGTTTTCATTCCATTACTCTCTATGTGTTACCTTGCCAACATATTCCATGTGCTGACCCGTTTTCGGGCTGCAACGTTAATGTTGCAGAATTTTCAGACGACGATTAAGGAGTTTTAGATCGTGGTTCTATACTCAGTGATGCCGTTGCAGTTGATGGACTCACTTATCTTCCAAGCCTTTCGCTGTTTTCATTATTAGATGGCCTTAAGCCATATTTATTGTAATAAGTTCTCTTTTGAGACACTCGATGTAATAAGTGTGTGATTGCTACTCTGCAATAAATCCTCTGAGTACTGTGTGGTGTCAACATTACTGATCCAGGAATGACACCGGAGCACAGAGATCAGACTGTTTGAAGTCTAGTCGCTACAAAAGAACAGCAGGATTTTTATGAGACGGTGTTGCTTGACAAGAAACCAATAGTATGTGACATGAGATGGGTCAACTGGGAGTACATCAAGGAGAATGAAGAACACTATCCAGGAGTATATGACAGTTTCAAGGCTTGTGGAGTTGATGAGTTTGTGGCTCAGCAGCTCACAAAGTGGAATGATGAGCTTATCACGCAGTTCTACTCCACAGCTCACTTCTACCCAGATGGCAAGATAGTCTGGATGTCTGAAGGCACTAGATACCAGTCAATAGTAGCAGAATGGGCTCAATTGATCAATGCTCCTGAGGAGAATGAAGATGACTTGGATGTCTATGCCAAGAAGAAGGATCACAACTCCATGGCTAGCATGTACAAGGAGATTCCTGATGCAGATCTTGAGACTCACCAATTTGGATCAGTGAAACACCTGCTGTCAGGACTGCCTACTATCGATTGGATCCTCAAGCACACTCTTCTGCCCAAGTCTGGTGATCATAGAATGATCAGAGGCCACTCCATCAATCTGCTACATATATTTGATGTGCCACAAAAGTTCAAGGTCATGAGTCTTATAGTTGAAACTATCAAGAGGACAGCTGCTGCCCAAAAGAGAAGTTTTGGGTATGCACCACAGATCCAGGATTTGATTAACTCCAATATGGGCACTGGAACATACTTGTTGGACAAGGAACACATGCCTATCTATCTAGACTTTGAGGACAACCAAGTGGTTATGAATGAGGATGAACCATCTTCTGTGCACGTTCAAAGAGGGAGAAGGCAAAGGCTGAGAAAGCTGCAAAGATGCCAACCATGGAAGAGGCATCTCAGTATCTTCTGAAGAGCAAGCAAGATCAGCTTGGCTACTTGATTGCATCCACTCTAAGGATTGAGAAAGGGCTGGCCACCCTGACTCAAAACCAGGAGATCTTGGAAAGGATTGTGGAGCAGAAGTTCTATGACATGGATATGAAGGTAAGTGAGGTCCATTCTGTTGTGGAGCAACTTCTGGATGATATGCAGGAGAGGAAGGGCAAGACAACCACTGATGCATTTGCCAGAGTGTCTAGAGCTCAGAGGTCAACTGCAGTGCCAGTAACAGACACCAGAGCCACTTCATCTGCACCAGCTACAGCTTCAGTGCCACAAGCTCCAGCACCTACTCCAGCAACTCCATCTACATCGACTGAAGCCTTCGTTCTTGGAGTTCTCCGGACACCACCACCTGAAGACCAAGCCTGATAGATAATTTAGTGCTATGCATTTTCTATGAACTTTTTGGTAACTTGTTGCCAAAGGGGGAGAAAAATGTATAGATCATAGGCTTCGAGAGAGAGCGTTGCTTTTTTATTCTCTCTTGCTTTGGTGGTTGAACTTTATTTGCTTGATTGAGATACTTTCTGTCTGTGTGATACTTGGATGATCATGTGTGTTTGATCATATGCTACATTAATGCTTGTTGGATGACATTATCATTTTATCCCTATATGATCATTCACTTTGCTTGGTGATGAGTGCATGTATTTAATTATTATCATTTTGAGCGCTCCACCAAGATGTATGTGACATGAAAGAGTAACCCATGAGCCTAACTCTCTGTGCATTCGCAGTCCAAAGCAAATCATAAACTATGCACAAATTTAGGGGGAGCTCTTGCTTTTCACATACTTCTCAAAGCGACAATGTTTTTCACTCTTATTATCATTTGTCGAAGCTTTGATCTATATGTTGTCATCAATTACCAAAAAGGGGGAGATTGAAAGTGCAACTATCCCTAGGTGGTTTTGGTAATTCCTAACAACATATAGCTCATTGAGCTAATGCTATTTCAAGATTAATATCTCAGGAAAGCTCAATGATTGGCATGGCATGGATGAGAAAAGTGGACCCATCCAAATGCTAAGGACAAAGGATTGGCTCGAGCTCAAAGCTCAAGACTCTACATTTTCCTTTTAGTGATCCAAGATCACATTGAGTCTATAGGAAAAGCCAATACTATCAAGGAGGGATGAGGTGTTGCTTAATGAGGTTCTTGCTCAAAATGCTTAGTGATATGCTCCAAAACCCTGAACTACTTTCTCACATCCACATATGACCTAAACCAAAAGTCAAACTCGGCCCCACCGATTCTTTCTATCCGGTGCCACCGAGTGCAAATGTCATAGCCACTGCCACAAACCCTAGGCAAATCGGTCTCACCGATAGGGATCTTGGTCACACCGAGATGGGGTTGTAATCTCTCTGTTTCCTTTCGTAACATTTCGGTCCTACCGAGATGAGCGCTCGGTCCCACTGAGATTGCAATGTAAACTCTCTGTTTCCCTTTTGTAACATTTCGGTCCCACCGAAATGACCAAATCGGTCCCACCGAGTTTACCTGACCAACTCTCTGGTTAGCTTATTACCAAAATTGGTCCCACCGAGTTTGTGTAATCGGTCACACCGAGATTACGTTATGCCCTAACCCTAACCATATCGGTCCTACTGAGTTGCATCTCAGTCCCACCGAAAATCCTAACGGTCACTAGGTTTGCTAAATCGGTCCGACCGAGTTTCTCAATTCGGTCTCACCGAGATTGGTAAGTTGTGTGTAACGGTTAGTTTTTGTGTGGAGGCTATATATACCCCTCCACCCACTCTTAATTTGTGGAGAGAGCCATCAGAACATACCTACACTTCCAATACACATTTTCTGAGAGAGAACTACCTACTCATGTGTTGAGGCCAAGATATTCCATTCCCACCATATGAATCTTGATCTCTAGCCTTCCCCAAGTTGCTTTCCACTCAAATCTTCTTTCCACCAAATACATATCCTGTGGGAGAGAGTTGTGTGTTGGGGAGACTATCATTTGAAGCACAAGAGCAAGGAGTTCATCATCAACACACCATTTGTTACTTCTTGGAGAGTGGTGTCTCCTAGATTGGCTAGGTGTCACTTGGGAGCCTCCGACAAGATTGTGGAGTTGAACCAAGGAGTTTGTAAGGGCAAGGAGATCGCCTACTTCATGAAGATCTACCGCTAGTGAGGCAAGTCCTTCGTGGGCGATGGCCATGATGGGATAGACAAGGTTGCTTCTTCGTGGACCCTTCGTGGGTGGAGCCCTCCGTGGACTCGCGCAACCGTTATCCTTCGTGGGTTGAAGTCTCCATCAACGTGGATGTACGATAGCACCACCTATCGGAACCATGACAAAAACATCCGTGTCTCCAATTGCGTTTGAATTCTCCAAACCCTTCCCATTGCATTCTTGCAAGTTGCATGCTTTACTTTCCGCTGCTCATAGACTCTTTGCATGCTTGCTTGAATTGTGTTAAGATTGCTTGACTTGTGCTAAGATAGCTAAAATCTGCCAGACTAAAATTGGGAAAAGGATAGATTTTTAATTGGTCAAGTAGTCTAATCACCCCCCCCTCTAGACATACTTTCGATCCTACACTTACCCACCGATCACCATACCCAGGACGCCCTGAGGTCCTTAGATGACGCATGCCAAACGCCCCCTTTCCCACAGATCCCCATCCCCATCTCCAGCCCCCACTCCAAAGCATCGCAGCCTAAGCCCGGCTACACTTCCTGTGGAGCTCAGGGAGCGAGTGGACCTAAAGAGATGTATAGCGGTCTCATCACCCGACGTCGTCGAGGAAGCTGACAACCATTAATGGCGGCAGGCACTCAAGTAGCGGGCTAGAGTATGCGGGCATGTCCCGTCCGCCGGCTACGACATCGAGGTCATCGACAGCGACGGCCTGAGGCAGGCTATGTCACAGGTTAAGTAGCCCACACCCAACCCCTCGGGTTCATCCACCGTCGATCTGATCCATGGCCCCGCCGCTGATATCCTCTTGCTCGCTGTCAACAAGTTTCCATTATACATCGCCATCGAGCCCCTTTTGTCATTTTGGAAGGACACGTTCTACGACGCTAGCTTGGGATCCACAGCTTCCAAGTCAGACCTCATCGACGGCGACCACGAGGACGGCACGCTCTCAGTCTCTTCCAAGGGGAAAGAGCCCATCTGCTCTTCCCAGGGTTAAGCGCCCATCTACGACATCTCAGAGGGCACCCTACAGCCGTGCTCTTCCAAGGGGAAGGAGCCCATCTGCGACAACATGGAGCGCATCCAGGGTCCATGCTCTTCCCACGGCAACGAGCCCATCTGTGACAAGTGAGGAAACTCATGATTTGTTTTGTCATGCCTCTTCACAGGTGGATACCCATGATTTGTTTTGTCGAGTCCCTTTTCTAGTGTAGTGAGAATATGTCTAGTTTTAATTGCTATATCTAGTTGTTTGCAGTATCCCTTGTTTATTTCAGTTGTTCACAATGTGATGCTCTGTATGTGCAATTATGTACTATGCAGTACATTTCATCAATACAGTTTTAAACATACCGATAGGAATGCATATATTTGCTTGCTGTTAAGCCTATTATAGCTAGCATATGCCTCTTTTGACGTTTTTTGATTGTTCGGTTGTTTGTAGTTAGCATATGTCCAGTTTCGAATGCTATATTTGGTTGTTCGTAGTATGCCTTGTTTATTCCAGTTATTCACAGTGTGATGTTCTATATGTGCAAGTATGAACTGTTGTGCTTAACATGCTTCTTGATGTACCTACACAGAACAATTTTGGGAACGACTGATGTTTTCCATCGAGGTTAGTTTCATCCCATGGCTTATATCTGCTCACTCTTCAGGATATCGGTAGCTGGTACCATATAGGACGGCGGCTGATAAGGGACTAATCGGTGAATGGACTTTTAACTAAATATATATGCAACCCGTTTATCGTTAGGTTAACTAGGGCCATATGTAATATATCTGAGGCTGCATAGCAACATGCACTGTACTTAATGTCTAAATATGCAATCCTAGGCTACATAGCAACAAGGAAGAGTGTTACATTAATGTTCTAATGATGTCTAGATATACGTAGAAGAGCAGCAGCAACAACAACAACAACAACAACAACAACAACAACAACAACAACAACAACAACAACAACAACAACAACAACAACAACAACAACAACAACAACAACAACAGCAACAGCAACACCAGCAACAGCAGCAACAGCAACAGCAACAGCAACAGCAACAACAGCAACAGCAGCAGCAGCAACA
The DNA here is from genome assembly GCF_056163025.1 of Triticum urartu. NCBI lineage: Eukaryota > Viridiplantae > Streptophyta > Magnoliopsida > Poales > Poaceae > Triticum > Triticum urartu. The sequence continues at coordinate 475,895,477 of NC_141873.1, read as the reverse complement.
ACAACAACAACAACAACAACAGCAACAACAAGAACACAAACAACAACAACAACAACAACAACAACAACAACAACAACAACACAAATAACAACAACAACAACAACAACAACAACAACAACAATGCACTAGGAGAACTAGCTCCAATTAGCACCTCTTGGGTTGGATAGTTTTTTGTGTGTGTTATAGATGCAACTAGCTCAAACTAGCCCTCATGTTTAGATATACGTTAGGGCTATTTGAGCTTGAACTAGCTCAAACTAAATGTAACCCCTGGATAGAGCAGCAGTTAATCAGCCGATAATTTGTAAGAATGCACTAAAATCCTTTCTGCCCATAATATAAGATGTTAATTCATCTAATATGTGAGTATATTGGATGTTATAAGATACTCCCTCCGTTCCTAAATATTTGTCTTTTTAGAGATTTCAAATGGACTAGCACATACGGATGTATATAGACATATAATAAAAGAGTGTTGTGCTATATCATTGTGCAATTACTATTTAGCTTCTAATATTAACTTGGTGCTTTTAGGTACATATGTCATTGGTAAAGATCCGCGCTTTGACCCTTTCTGCGTATGGGGCAATGAGATATCGATGAACCAGCATCGAGTGAGGAAGCTGATAAAGATTGTTAGTAAAATGGGTCCAAAGATGGCAATTAAAATATTTGTTTACACTTTATCCAAGACAACAGCGAACTGCAGGATGGTAAGTAGGAACTCTCAAGCCTTCTTTTTACCACCCATAATGAGTTGTGTTAGATGACAATGTCTGAATCTTTTTCCATTAGAGTGGTTGCCAAAGCAGTTTACTCAAGATTACCTCTCAAACTACATGATTGGTGGGCATGCAAAGGTTAAAGTATTTCTACCAGAACACGATGATTATCTAGATGTTTTCATGAAGACCGTGAAGGATGGGCGGTCGGCCATCACAAGGGGTTGGACTAGCTGCATGGAGGAGGGCACAATATGGGCATTCCGCTCCACCTTGTTCAGCAACCAGAATATATTTTTCCTAGTTCTTTACCGTCTTTAATAGTACAATCTTTAATAGTACAAGTATACAACTGTGGTTCATCATTCTTTATTTGGTTCTTATGTAATTCTTGAACATATGTACCTATGAATCGAATAATGCATTGGTTGTTTGAACTTGATGGATATGAATAAAGCTGTAGCATACATTCAAATTCTAATCCAAATCCGGTACAATTTGGAAAAGCAACAATTAAATTAGGGTGAAATAATGCTCTGTCGGATTTCGGGTTCCGGCAGACCCTTAAGGTTCGAACTCTGGGGTGCGCGCGGAGATTACGCCTTCTACCTCTCCGTCTCGCAAAGATCTAGACTACTGAAAGAACTGCACAAGAGACACAAGGTTTATACTGGTTCGGGCCACCGTTGTGGTGTAATACCCTACTCCAGTGTGTGGTGGGTGGATTGCCTCTTGGGGCTGATGATGATGAACAATACAAGGAAGAACAGCCTCGCGAGGGTCTGTTCTTGGCTGGGGCGATGAACTGCTGGGAGGAGTTCAGCCACCTTTCTCTCTCTCTCTCTCTCTATGCTTCCAACCTCTCTATCGAGCCTCCCCTTCCTCTTTTTCCAACCCCTTGCTCTGTGGGCGGCTGGTCCTATTTATAGAGGCCCTGGTCCTCTTCCCAAATATCGAGCGGGAAGTGAGCCAACAATGGCGGGCTAATTTGAAGGGGGACAGCAAGTATCAGCTATCCTGACAAAAGTAGTCTTCGCCTGCGCAAAGCTCTGGTGATGACGCCCTCTTGGGCTCCACGGTGACCTTTGTCTCATAGTCCTCCTGGTCTTGGTCTCGTTGCACCAAAATGGCAACCTTTGCCTGATGCCTCGGTACTCCGCGGCTACGCTTGCCCCATTTGCACCAAAGAGGAAAGGAGGACGCTGCGCGGGCTGGCGCCCGCCTGGCGCCCTGAGTCGTCATGGCTTGCGTCATGGGCACCTCGCGAGGTACCCCGCCTTGATCTCTCCGCCTCCTCATGAGCCAGCCTGACGAGGCCGTGCCTGAGGAAGCTCCGTGTCGTCCGCCCCGCGAGGCTTGGCCCCTCGCGAGGGTCTTGGGTTTGTGTTGGTGAAGATGGGCCATGCTGGGCCCCCTTCGAGCCACGCCGCAGGCCGCAGGCAGGCAAGTCTGGGGACCCCCGTTCCCAGAACACCGACAGTAGCCCCCGGGCCCAAGGCGCGCCTGGACTTGGCCGTGCCGAGAGGCGAAAGGGCAAGGGCGAAGCACCGCGGGCCCTAACAGCCTGCGGCCTTGGGCGCCGCGTGGCGGTTGATTGGACGCAAGTGCTTCAGCAACCGCGCAGGTTGATAAAGGAGCGGCATCTGCCCAGACTTTGCCTTTTGCTTTCTCCGGTTGCTGCTCAGATCCCCTTTCTTGCGCCTCCCCTTTCTTCCTCCAAATTTCCAGATCTACTCCGGCTGCGTGACCTAGGAAGCCATGGCACCTCGTCAGTCTCCGGCCGAAGCTTGGTACTCGCCTTCTCTGGACTTGCCGAGCGTGTCCGAGGCGGGCCTTGCCCGGCTGCGCCGGATGGCGGCGGCAGCGGCGCCATTTTGTTGAGGTGTGTACGTAGCCGAGAACTCGTGTGAAATCCCTTCTTCGTCAAGAAAGGTGTCCACATTTGCGTTCTTGAACTCCGTTCCGTTGTCACTCCGAACCTTCTTGATCTTCACATCAAACAGATATTGGGCCTTCCTAGCGAAGTTTCTGAAGATCTTCTGGACCTGCGACTTGTCATTAAGAAAGAACACCCACGTAAATCTTGAAAAATCATCAACTATAACTAGACCAAAAGAATTTCCACCGAGACTCTTGTAGGCGTTGGGACAAAAAAGATCCATGTGAAGCAGCTCGAGTGGCCTCCTTGTGGTCATGATGTTCTTCACGGGATGTCTTCCTCCAACATGTTTACCTGCTTGACAAGCACTGCAAAGTCTATCCTTATCAAATATGACATCGTTAACTCCAAGGATATGATTTCCTTTAATAAGCTTGTCAAGGTTTCTCATGCCAACGTGACCTAGTCGTCTATGCCACAACCAACCTTTTGAGGATTTAGCAACAAAGCAAGTTTTAGGTTGTGCCTTTTTAGAGAAATCGACAATGTAAAGATCACCTCTACGCATACCCGTAAAGACCATTTTATGATTGTCTCAACGAAATACTTGGCAATCTACCTCAGTAAATAGGAAATTCAAACCGAAATCAGCAAGGTCTAGATACTGAAAGTAAGTTGTAGCCAAGAGATTCAACGAGCATGACATTTTGAATGGAACTATCATGTGAGATGGCCACCTTACCAAGGCCAACCACTTTACCCTTTGAATTATCACCAAAGGTGACATATTTTCGAGGGCCGTTGTTTTCAGCAAGTTCACGGAACATCTCTTCATCTCCGGTCATATGATCAGTGCATCCACTATCAAGGACCCATTCCTTTCCTCCTGATTCATATCCCCGAAGATTTTCCATAAGACCAAAATGTCTCATTGCATTATCAAGATCGGAGTCACTATCATCATCATAATATTCATGTTCATCATGATCTTGTGACTCATCATTTCCTAGAGAGGGTAATTCATTAGATAAATGATCAAAGTGGTTACTTTTATGAATTCTTATAGCTTTGAGTATGATATCATTAATGATTCCAACATCTCCTTTAGCATACTTAAGATTGGCAAGTTCAAGAAGACATTTGCCAAAACTAGGATCACTAGAGTTCATCTTACTCAAGGCAATAGATTTATGGAGAATTTCATCCAAAGTTTTCAAGGAGTGATTGGGAAACCGTTCCTCAAGAAATTTCCATATAGTATAGGCGCAATTTTGAGTAGGCAAGCTAGCAATCAAATCTTTGGGCAATCCTCTAATGATGAGCTCAATAGTTCTAAGATTGCGAATCATGTCAATATCTTCATCTAGGGTAGGATGCAAGGGATCAATATGGGGTGCACAAGGGCTAGCAATATACTTGTTCAAATGATATTGATTGAAGATTACAAGCATCTCATTTTTCCACTCATGAAAATACTTTCCATCAAGAATAGGCACTCTATGTCTAAGACTCCCTAGAGTAGACACATCCATCTTCCTCCAATGGTGATTAAACCAAGGCAATGGAGACCAAAGCTCTGATACCACTTGTAGGATCTAGAAGTAGATGTGTCTAAAGGCGGGGTGATTAGACACTTAGTGCTAAAGTTGCAATCTTTAAGCTTTTTCGGTTTAAGTGGGGTTTAGTCACAATTTCAGCACACGCAATACATATCAAGCAAGCATGCAAAGAGTATATGAGCAGCGGAATGTAAAGCATGCAACTTGCAAGAATGTAAAGGGAAGGGTTTGGAGAGATCAAACGCAATTGGAGACACAGATGTTTTTCCCGTGGTTCGGATAGGTGGTGCTATCCTACATCCACGTTGATGGAGACTTCAACCCACGAAGGGTAACGGTTGCGTGAGTCCACACAGGGCTCCACCCAAGGGCAACGGTTGCACGAGTCCACGAAGGGCTCCACCCACGAAGGGTCCATGAAGAAGCAACCACCCACAAAGGGTCCACGAAGAAGCAACCTTGTCTATCCCACCATGGCCATCGCCCACGAAGGACTTGCCTCACTAGCGGTAGATCTTCACGAAGTAGGCGATCTCCTTGCCCTTACAAACTCCTTGGTTCAACTCCACAATCTTGTCGGAGGCTCCCAAGTGACACCTAGCCAATCTTGGAGACACCACTCTCTAAGAAGTAACAAATGGTGTGTAGGTAATGAACTCCTTGCTCTTGTGCTTCAAATGATAGTCTCCCCAACACTCAACTCTCTCTCATAGGATTTGAATTTGGTGGGAAGAAGATTTGAGTGGAAAGCAACTTGGGAAGGCTAGAGATCAAGATTCATATGGTAGGAATGGAATGTCTTGATCTCAACACATGAGTAGGTGGTTCTCTCTCAGAACATATGAGTTGGAATGGTGTGTGTGTTCTGATGGCTCTCTCGCTGAATGAGAAAGAGGTGGAGGGGTATATATAGCCTCCACACAAAATCCAACCGTTACACACAATTTACCAATCTCGGTGGGACCGAATCAGAAAACTCGGTCTGACCGAAATAGTAAACCTAGTGACCGTTAGGAATTTCGGTGGGACTGACATGCAACTCGGTAGGACCGATTCGGTTAGGTTTGGGCATAACGTAATCTCAGTGAGACCGATTACACAAACTCGGTGGGACCGAATTTGGTAATTAGCTAACCAGAGAGTTGGTTAGGCAAACTCGGTGGGACCGATTTGCTCTTTCGGTGAGACCGAGTGGACCTCGGTGAGACCGAAAAGTTACAAAGGGGAAACACTGAGTTTACATTGCAATCTCGGTGGGACCGATTGCATATCTCGGTGGGACCGAGAATATTGCAATAGGTAACAGAGAGTTTGCAATCCCATCTCGGTGAGACCGAGATCCTTATCGGTAGAACCGAATTGCTAGGGTTTGGCAGTGGCTAATGACAAGTGAAACTCGGTGGCGCCGGATAGGAGGAATCGGTAGGACCGAGTTTGGCTTAGGGTTTAGGTCATATGTGGAAGTGGGAAAGTAGTTGAGGATTTTGGAGCATATCATTAAGCACATGAAGCAAGAGGCTCATTAAGCAACACCTCATCCTTCCTTGATAGTATTGGCTTTGCCTATGGACTCAATGTGATCTTGGATCACTAAAATGTAAAATGAAGGGTCTTGAGCTTGAAGCTTTAGCCGATCCTTTGTCCTTAGCATCTTGAAGGAATTCCCACAACCTTTAGTCCATGCCACTCCATTGTTGAACTTACCTGAAACATGCTAGATAGAAATGTTAGTCCAACAAGAGATATGTTGTCATCAATTATCAAAACCACCTAGGGAGCACTTGTGCTTTCAATCTCCCCCTTTTTGGTAATTGATGGCAACATACATCAAAGCTTTAGAAGAACATGTAACGAGCATAGGCTCCCCCTACATGTATGCACTCATGTAAATATGAAATATAGAGGCATGTGAGAGCATAACCATGACAGAGTAGGCAATGTGTTACATGCATCTTGGCCATATGCATCAGAGCAAAAGATTATCAAGGAAAATACCTTCATGCTCATGAGTCCTTCTTGCAAACAGTATGTACATAAGCAAGAATTCCTCATACTCATGATTTTGATGCATATACTTACCTTGTGGTCTTGAGTTGGCTTAGGATGGAATGAACCTGCACAAACAAGGTTAGATAACACAGGTACATCCACTAGCCAGAGCAAACAAAAGAAACCACAAGAATACCAAGACTGGGATGACATGTAGAGAGTGAGTACAAGGTACCACATTGAATTCAACATGTCCCCAAGAATAAAGATATGCAATGAATTTGACTGATTTCTTTTCCTTAGGTGTCTTGCTCCCCCTGAATCGTACATGGGATATTGGGAGAAGATAGAAAACAGAAAATCAAAGCTGAAAGATATGAATAGAACTTAATTCAAATGAGTTCATATGAACATGTCTTTCCCCCAAAAGACATGTGGCATCTCTCCTCTTGAACATCAAGCATCTGGGATCCTTGAGTATTCTCTCCCCCTTGGAGATTTCTTTCTCCCCCTTAATATATGGGATCCTTGAGTATTCTCTCCCCCTTAGTACTTTCTCCTTTGTAGGTGATAAGCTTTTGATGTGATCTCTCTCTCCCTGATGATAAGCTTTGATGTGATCTCTCTCCCCCCCCCTTTGACATCAATTTCCAAGAAGGTTTTTCCTGGAATCCGTCGAATAGGTTTGGTCCTTGAGATTCAGTACAAAGCGGGGAATAAAACTGTGATGCTTGTAGAGGACAAGATTCATTGATTGGAGCTGGATCAGAAGAAATATAGAATATGTGGCAAACTGTTTTTCCTGTTGTGAAATCGGTGGCACCGAGTGGCATGTTTCGGTAGTACCGAAGGGATTCGGTTGGACCGAAAATGGCAATTCGGTGAAACCGAGTTCATCACAGAGAAAAACACTTGTCACCTCAGCTCACTAGTGAAGTAAGATCTCACAAAGATTTGTAACGAATTTGCTGAAGGATTTGCAAGGAATTTGATGCAGAAATATGCAGAAAAAGAACGAAAAGGAAAAGAGTGAAAGTTTCTAGATGAAGTACAAATATGCAAGGAACAAATGCAATAACTCAGAAAAGGACACAAGAGAACTTCATCTAGAATTGGGTGGTGACATAGTCACCTATGTTAGAGTATATTGACTTAGGAGTCAAGTGAGGACACTTGATCATAGGTCATACTCATCGTTTAAGCTCACAATGGGGTTACCATTTTTCATTTAAGCATCTTGATGTATTCGCATCTTGTTGAGTTGCTTTGACTCATGTCTTGGAGTAAAGCTTCTCTAAGATGGAATGACATACCTTGGGTGGTGATGTGGTTCTTGCTCATGTAGTTGAACTTGTGTGGGTGCTCAGGGTTGATGTAGTTCATCAAGAGTTGGGAGCACCACTTGGAGTTTGAGTTCATCTACCTACATGGGTTAGTTCTTGCAAGGAAGAGCACTTGTGTATCCAAAAATGACAATCATGAAGCTTAACATAGAATTTGTCAAAGGATATGTTTGAATGGTTTTGTGCTTCCTTGTCTTCAACCACTATTGTGTAGAGTCTTGGTCTTGTAGAGATTGCTCAAGATGTGAGTGAGTCGCAATCTCATGGAATTAGATTCAACCAAGCACCTACATGGGTTAGACAACATGCAAGGTGCAAATATATCCAAGACATAAGATAGATATCATAAGAGATACATCATGGATTAGTTATAAGCTCATGTCTTGCATGTATCCAATGGAGTTTCTACTCCAAGTTCGAAGCATCAATGATGTTCAACTCTCCTCTCAACCTGCAAAACACTTTCTCATCAAGCGGTTTAGTGAATATATCCGCTAATTGCTTATCGGTGCGAACATGCTTAATATTGATGTCACCCTTAGCAACATGATCTTGAATGAAATGATGGCGAACTTCAATATGCTTAGTTCGAGAATGTTGTACAGGATTATGACCAATTTTGATAGCACTTTCATTGTCACAAAGCAGTGGAACATGTTTCACATAAATCCCATAATCTTTAAGAGTTTGGCTCATCCAAAGTAACTGAGCACAACATGAACCAGCGGCAATGTATTCCGCTTCGGCGGTGGATAAGGATACCGAGTTTTGTTTCTTGGAAGACCAAGACACAAGAGATCTACCAAGAAATTGACAAGTACCCGAAGTGGACTTTCTATCAACCTTGTCTCCGGCATAATCTGAGTCAGAATAGCCAACAAGATCAAAAGAAGACCTCTTAGGATACCAAATGCCAAAATTTGGTGTATGGATTAAATATCTCACTATCCTTTTCACAGCCTTAAGATGACAATCTTTAGGAGCAGCTTGATATCGTGCACACATACACACACTTAGCATAATATCGGGACGTGAAGCACATAGGTATAACAATGAACCAATCATAGAGCGATAAACCCTTTGATCAACAGGTTCACCATCTTTGGTCAAATCATTATGTCCACTAGTAGGCATGGGTGTAGACATACCTTTGCATTCTTGCATATTTAACTTCTTGAATAAGTCCTTGGTGTACTTTGTTTGAGAGACAAATGTACCTTCCTTTGTTTGCTTGATTTGTAACCCAAGAAAGAATTTGAGTTCGCTCATCATAGACATCTCAAACTTCTCTGACATTAGCTTTCCAAACTTTTCACTAAAGAGAGGGTTAGTTGAACCAGATATGATGTCATCAACATAAATTTGGCATACAAATAGTTCCCCATTAACCTTTTTAGTAAAAAGAGTAGAATCAATTTTACCAATTTCAAAACCACTTGTAGTAAGGAACTTGGTCAAGCATTTATACCATGCTCTAGGAGCTTGTTTAAGACCATAAAGAGCTTTGTGAAGTTTGTAAACATGATTTGGTTTCTTAGGATTGACAAAGCCGGGAGGTTGTTTGACATAAACTTCCTCCTCTATTTCTCCATTTAGAAAAGCACTTTTAATGTCCATTTGGTACAAGGTGATATTATGGTGATTAGCATAGGCAAGTAAGATGCGAATGGACTCAAGTCTAGCAACGGGAGCATACGTCTCACCATAGTCCATACCTTCGACTTGTGTGTATCCTTGGGCAACGAGACGTGCTTTGTTGCGGACCACTTGTCCATCTTCATCTTGCTTGTTGTGAAACACCCATTTGGTACCAATGATGTTGTGGTTGTTGTCGGGCTTCTCAACCAATGTCCAAACTTGGTTTCTCTCAAAATTATGTAGCTCTTCATGCATAGCGTTGATCCAATCCGGATCTTCCAATGCTTCTTCAACCTTCATTGGTTCAATGCTAGAGATGAATGAATAGTTTTCACAAAAGTTAGCTAAACGAGTTCTTGAGCGAGTGATTCTCCCGGTTTGTATATCATTGAGGATTTGCTCGACTGGATGATCTTTGGCAATTCTTGCTCGAACTCGTGAGAGCTTTTTCTTGGGTCTTCGTTGAACATCTTCTTCATCTTGTTCTTCTTCTTGGCCTTCTTCATTGTTGACGTCGTCGTTCTCTTGTCATGGTGGAGAAGGAGGTTGTTGATGTTCATCTTGACGTACTTCCTCGTTTTCTTCATCTTGGTGTGTCCCACTTGTGGATGCTTCCGTGTAGATTCTTGGTTCACCTTGTTGTGAAGTAGAAGCTTCCACTTGGACGGATGAAGTACTCTCCTTCACCTCCGTTGGATGAATTTTGCCAATGGACAAGTCTTCAATTGCTTCCGAAGGGTCTTTGTCTCCTACATCAATTGGCAATTGCTCTACTTGCGAGCCATTAGATTCATCAAACTTCACATCTACCGTCTCTTCAACCTTTCGGGTGAAATTGTTGTAGACACGGTAAGTGTGAGAGTTTGATCCATAACCAAGTAGAAAACCTTCATGAGATTTAGGAGCAAACTTTGAACGACGATGCTTATCAAGAATGTAGAACTTTGAGCCGAATACTCGAAAGTATCCAACTTGAGGCTTGTTACCGGTGAGGAGCTCGTATGCCGTCTTGCCGAGTAGCTTGTGAAGATATAAGCGATTTGTTGCGTGACAAGCTGTCTCAACCGCTTCTGCCCAAAAGTGCTTTGGCGTCTTGTATTCATCAAGCATCGTTCTTGCCATTTCGATGAGCGTCCGGTTCTTCCTCTCAACAACTCCATTTTGTTGAGGTGTGTACGTAGCTGAGAACTCGTGTGAAATCCCTTCTTCGTCAAGAAAGGTGTCCACATTTGCGTTCTTGAACTCCGTTCCGTTGTCACTCCGAACCTTCTTGATCTTCACATCAAACTGATTTTGGGCCTTCCTAGCGAAGTTTTTGAAGATCTTCTGGACCTGCGACTTGTCATTAAGAAAGAACACCCACGTAAATCTTGAAAAATCATCAACTATAACTAGACCAAAAGAATTTCCACCGAGACTCTTGTAGGCGTTGGGACAAAAAAGATCCATGTGAAGCAGCTCGAGTGGCCTCCTTGTGGTCATGATGTTCTTCACGGGATGTCTTCCTCCAACCTGTTTACCTGCTTGACAAGCACTGCAAAGTCTATCCTTATCAAATATGACATCGTTAACTCCAAGGATATGATTTCCTTTAATAAGCTTGTCAAGGTTTCTCATGCCAACGTGACCTAGTCGTCTATGCCACAACCAACCTTTTGAGGATTTAGCAACAATCGGTTAGGGTTGCTAAATCCCATCTCGGTGAGACCGAGATCCTTATCGTTAGAACCGAATTGCTAGGGTTTGGCAGTGGCTAATGACAAGTGAAACTCGGTGGCGCCGGATAGGAGGAATTGGTAGGACCGAGTTTGGCTTAGGGTTTAGGTCATATGTGGAAGTGGGAAAGTAGCTGAGGACTTTGGAGCGTATCATTAAGCACATGAAGGAAGAGGCTCATTAAGCAACACCTCATCCCTCCTTGATAGTATTGGCTTTGCCTATGGACTCAATGTGATCTTGGATCACTAAAATGTAAAATGAAGGGTCTTGAGCTTGAAGCTTTAGCCAATCCTTTGTCCTTAGAATCTTGAAGGAGTTCCCACAACCTTTAGTCCATGCCACTCCATTGTTGAACTTACCTGAAACATGCTAGATAGAAATGTTAGTCCAACAAGAGATATGTTGTCATCAATTATCAAAACCACCTAGGGAGCACGTGTGCTTTCAGCGGTCCTCCAATATCTGGTCGGGGGCAAGGTGGCAAGGTTGGAGGGCGCTCCCAAGCCCTTGTTCCTTCGCGATGACTGGGAGCATGTGGTGGAGTCCATGCCCGTTTTTAACGGGGACGGGCTCGTGCCCGTGGCGGCTTCCGAGGGACTGGTGGACGTGCCCTCCGGCGACTCCAGCAAGGAGGAGGACGAAGAGGAGCGGGAAAAGGGGCCTGACTCCGAGGCGACCGACGGAGAGTCGAGGGCTCCCCTCCCTCGGCGCAGGCCCCGCAATCTCCGCCTTTCTTCGAGCCATGATGACGAGGATGGAGACGAGCAGGTCGGTGGGAGCTTGCCCCTAATCCCGAAGAAGGAAGGACCGGGCTGATCTCCCGCGGGTCTGCCCCTGCCCCGAGGCAGTCTGCAGACGCGCCTTCTGCTTCCGAGGTTGACCCTTCCAGCCGGCTGTCAGGCTTCAAGTTTGGCCGGAGGCTGCCCGAGCTCACCGGCGATGACCCATAAGTGCTTGACCCTTGTCTTTATTTCTTGTTCCACTACCGAGGCTTGACGTTCACATCTCTTGAATAGGCTGGCGCCTGCAGCGAAGAAGCCGAAGGGGGCTCCTGAGGCTCCATCCGCGGCAGCGCCTCCGCCTGTGGAGGAGGGTGACCGCGGCACGCGGGCTTCTCCTGCCCGGTCGTCCTCGCGAAGCCTGGCCGAGCTGGCTGGGGCGAGCTCAGCCCCCACGGCCCAAGTGACTCCTATGGTGCCTTTGCCCGCTGCCGCCACCACAGCCACTGGGGCGCAGCGGGCTCCACCTCAGGACGCTGTGGTCTTGCCGTCGCCGCCTTCTTCCCCCGTTCCGCCGACTGTTGTTTCTCCAACTCCTCCCGCCGTCCTGGAGCATGCTGTTGCTGGACTGGACCGGCTGCGGGAGGATCTTCTTGGCGCCGACCCTCGCCTGGTGGCCGGGCACTTGGAGCTAGCTTCAGGATGGATTCGCTCCGACGCCTCGATCCGGGCGGTGCTGGTTCAAGCCTCAACGGCCTGCGACGAGGAGAGGCAGGCCATCCTTGAGACGAAGGCTGCTCGTGACGCAGCCCTGGGGGAGGTGGTTGAAGTCCGCGATCATTGCAAGGCGCTGGAGGACGAGCTGCAAGGCCTGCGGGACCAGCTTGTGAAGGAGGTTCGTCTTCGCCGGGAGCAAGAAGAAGGCATGAAGGCTCGCGAGGTGGCCATCGAGGGCCGGGAGGCCAAGCTCAAGAAGCGCCGCGACCGCCTAGGTGCGCTGGGGAAGGAGTTGGAGGCGACGAAGGTCGAGCTGGACAGCAAGGCCCAGGTTCTTGCCGAGGATCGCGTGTCCTTCGCAAACATGGTGAAGAAGGCTCGTGCTTCGCTAAAGATGCTCTACGCCAGTGGCCTGGAGAGCCCGCTGGCCGGTGCCGAGGACGGCCCCACCAAGCTGCTTCCCTTCCTGGTTCGTGCTCTTGAGGATGTCACCCTTGGCCTTGGCCCCACGGCCGAGGCCGAGGCGCGTGTCCTGTCTTCTGCTGCGCTGACGCGGGTCTTCACCCACATCTACCTTCGCGACCCCAGCACCAACCTCGACAGCCTGTTGGAGCCAGTAAGTGGCGAGGGTGCTGCCGCCGCTGCCGAGGCCGTGAAGGGTCCTGCAGAGGCTCTGTTGGGGAAGTTCCGGGCCTTCAGTACCAAGCCGAAGCAGGATGCTTCCGGTCCTGCTGCTCCATGAGGCGGGGCCACCCGCGCTGCTCCACCGCCGCCAAGTGAGTCCGCTACTGCTCCTGTCCTGCTTTTAATTCCTGCACATGCATCATGCCTCGGGGAGGCGTTTAAACTCGCGTTTGGTATTGAGACGACAGTATGGACTGTAATATTTGCTTTTAAATTCCTTGAATTTTATGCTTTTCTTCCCTACTTGCTTGTGTTCTACGCCGGCAGAGCCCGGCCCCGCGCGTACCTCACCCAGCATTAGCCCCGACCGGAAACCAGGACGGGACCAAAGGAGTGAGGCGCTACGGAGCCAGTTAGGCTCCTGAGTCGCGATGCTCAGGAGTCCCCCTTGGCGCACGAACAACAAGTAGGGAGGTGTGATGTAGGTGGATCTTCCGTTTTACGTCTGCAGAGCCCGACTCCGCGCGTACTTCACCCAGCATTAGCCCCGACCGGAAACCAGGACGGGACCAAAGGAGTGAGGGGCTACGGAGCCAGTTAGGCCCCTGAGTCGCGATGCTCAGGAGTCCCCCTTGACGCGCAAACAGCAAGTGATGAGGTGAGATGCAAGTGGGACCACCGTTTTACGTCTGCAGAGCCCGGCCCCGCGCGTGCCTCACCCAGCATTAGCCTTTCGAAACTAAGGAGTGAGGGGCTACGGGACCAGTTAGGCCCCTGAGTCGCGATGCTCAGGGGTCCCCCTTGACGCTCAAACGGCCTTCATACCTTGGCTCCGCTCGGGGAGAGACGCGCGACGAACCAGGCCCGAGGGGCCTGGCTGGGTGGCGTACGTCTGGGCGTGACCCAGGCGCAGCCCCCGTGCCCAGCCCCCTCGTGCGGCGCTCCCGAGGGGAGGCGTTGCTATGAGGCTAGACACTGAGCTCTCGGCTCCCTGAGGTTGATGCGGCCCGGGGGCCACCCTCAGTTGTTTATCACCAGCGCGGAGCATAGCGCTTCCGCATGTGTACGGGCATAGCCGCTCCTCGGCAGTGTCGTCAGCCAGCGCGGAGCATGGTGCTTCCACTGGTACGTGGGAGGGGGCTCCCCTCCGGGAGGAGCCCCCGGGCGTGTACAGCCCCGCCCTGACACGTGGCCGGCACGGTAGGGCTAGGTGAGGTGTATCTGGGCACCCGTGAGCCAGCGCGGGACTCACGGGGCCCTACCTCTAGGCGGGTTGCACCTGGCACTGGGCCTTATCTTGTGCTGTGTTCCTGCAAATTTGCTTAGATGCCGGCACTCTACGTCCTCGGGTCCCGGCCCTCGAGCTTGTCTCAGCCGTTGCTGGTATGCCAGGTCGCGATGTCATGGACATGGCCAGAGGGTGAGGGCTAGAGAGCCAGTAAGAGCCCTGAGTCGCGATGCTCAGGTATACCCCCATTTAACGTGCAAGTGGTCGACATGGAGAAGAAGAGGTGCCGTGGACTGGCATCAAGTAATCAAGCATGATGGGCGAATGCATAGCCGGAAATAAACGCAAGGGAGATACATGCCGCTGGGCCTGGCCCGAGCGACTTGGGGATGATGCAGCCCGAGGGGCGCCCCCAACAAAGCAAGCTAACGACATGAAATAAAAGGGATACATACCGCAGGGACGGACCCACGCGGCCTGGGAACGATGCAGCCCTGGGAGGGCGCTCCCAGCTGGAAATGAAACTTGTAAGATGTCACCTGAAGGTGTTGAGGGCGAAGGGGTGTTGGTGCAGCAGACTCGGTCGGCTGCGGAAGCCGATCCTCACGAGCCCCCAGGCCCAGGGGCCTCGGGAGGCTCCGGAGGTACTGGTAGCTCTTCGCGAATCATCTCCATCTCCACCAAGGCTGCGGAACGCCTGTCTTCTTGAGCCTCCATGATGCCCCTCATGAGGCGCTGGTACGTAGCAGCCGCGCTCGACAAGCCGTAAGGCATGCGGACGTAGCTGTGGGGCGGACCCCCACAGCGCCCCACTCGCGAGGGCCAGAGGCGCTCCATCGTAGCGACTTGGTTGAGCCCTGGTACGTCGATGCAGACGCGCAGCCCACCATCCTCGCCTGGATGGGGAGCCACAGCCGGTAGACGGCGGCAACCCCTCATGATTCTTGATTCCTGTAGTTCTTGAATGGCCTTGTCGACGAACTCCTGCGGGTCTGACCTTCCTTGCCTTGCTCCTTCTTGAGGGAAAAGTGCTTCGAAACACGCCTCCATGTGGTGCCCAAGCGCCTCCCTCGTGACCCTGGCCAGGTCGGTGGCCCTCCAGGGGAGAGCCCCCAAGCCCTGCTTGAGGAGGGCGCGCTTTCCTATGCAATGGAAGGAGGTTCCCCCTGGGCAGATGCGGGCCCTGAGGGGCCCGTCTCCCAAGGGGCCGGTCCAGACGATGTCTTCTTCTTCTTGGGGGTGGTCTCGGGAAGCCTCCTGCTTCCGCAATCCGGGTCTTCCAGTGACGCGGCCTGAAAGGCTCGCTCCAGGGAACACACTGCATCCTTCTCTTCACAGGGCACCGTGATGACTCCGCCACTTCCTGGCATCTTGAGGACGTTGTAGCCATGGTGAGTTACGGCCATGAACTTGGCCAGCACTGGGTACCCGAGGATGGCGTTGTACGGCAGGCGGATGTGGGCGACGTCGAAGTCGATGAGCTCGGTGCGGTAGTTGTTGCATGCCCCGAAGGTGACAGGGAGGCGGACCTGCCCAATCGGGACCGTGGAGCTGTCGGTGACTCCGGAGAAGGGCTTGGTCGGCTAAAGCTGGTCGTAGGGCACTTGGAGATTGTTGAACGTTTCCACGGACAGGACGTTGAGCCCTGCCCCACCATCGATGAGGGTCCTGGTGACCAGTATATTGCTGATGACTGGGGAGCAAAGCATCGGGAGGACTCCAGCTGTGGCCGCACACTTGAGTTGATCCGCTGAGCTGAATGTGATGGTGGATGCCGACCACCTGAGAGGGTGCGTTGCTTCAAGCCTGGGGAGGACTGCATTCACTTCGCGGGCAAACTGCTTGAAGATGCGTTGGGAGGCTGGGGCTTGAGCTCCGCCCAGGATGCAGGCGATTGTACGTGACTCCTGGAAGCCCCCAGCCCCTTCGTCTTGATGACGGTCCTCGTTCCTCCTTGGCTGAGGCAGCAGTGGAGGGAGGCCTGCTTTGCCCTGTGGGCGATCCTCACGAGGCTGATCCCCAGTCCCCTTCGTGAGGCAGGTCTTGCCAGCGATCCTCACGAGGTTGATCGCGCCACCCTTGGTGCGGGCCGCGGTCTTCCCAGCGTCCTGCGTTTCTTCCTCCTCCTCGGTCGTAGCCCCGATCGGCGCGGTCGGGACGACGGCCGATCCTTCCTTCTCGCACAGCGCGGAGTTCTTGGCATTCGTTGGTGTTGTGGGTGTGGAGGTCGTGGTACACACAGTACCGGCTGCCCCTGGAGGACTCAGGCAGATCTTTGCCCCGCTTGGTGTATGGTTCTGCCGTGAGCATGGCAGCCCCCTTGCGCTTCACGTCCTTGGCCTTGGGCTTCTTCTCCTCTGGGTCTGCGGCAGGCAGCTCGAGGAGGGAGAGGCGTCCCTCCTCAGCCCTGGCGCACTTGGTCGCCAAGTTGAACAGCTCCAGGGAGGTGCACTGGTCTTCATGCATCGCCAGCTCCTCCTTCATCTTGACGTCACGCACACCATCGGAGAAGGCCGAGATGATGGCCTCCTCAGATACCTGGGGGATCTTGAGGCACGCATTGTTGAAGCGCTAGATGTACTTTTGCAGGGTCTCTCCGGGTTGTTGCTTGATGCGGCGCATGTCGCTCACGGCGGGTGGCCGGTCGCGAGTACCTTGGAAGTTGGCGATGAAGCGGGTGCGCATCTGGTCCCAGGAAGAGATCGTGCCTGGAGCCAGATTCAGGAGCCAGGTGCGAGCTCCTTCCTTGAGCGCCATGGGGAACCAGTTCGCCATGACCTTCTCGTCCCCGCTGGTAGCTTCGATGCCCAGCTCATAGAGCTGGAGGAACTCTGCAGGGTCAGTCGTGCCGTCGTAACGAGGAGGCAGGTCTGGCTTGAACTTGCTGGGCCACGCGACGCTATGCAGCTCGGTGGTGTAGGCACGGCAGCCTGCGGTGGCCACGAAAGGCTTCGGCTGGTGGAGAGCTCGGTCTTGAGGGTCCCCACGCGCTGCAGCTAGGAGCAGCGCGGGGTCTTAGCATGCCGGAACTGGAGCAGGGCCGCGGCGTCCCGGAGCAGGGAGCGCCCGGGCAGCTTCTTGTGGGCGAGGGACTTCTTGGCAGCTCCGCTCTTGCTGCGCTGGCACCTGACGGAGCGGGTTCCGCCCAGGGGCCACACGCCTTGGATCCATGGCGTCTTCTTGGAGAGGAGGCGGCTGGTACGCCCCCGGAGCTTCGTTGCCCGCGCGGGGCGAGGTGCAGTGCAGCGGAACAGACGGCGCGGGAGAGCCCCCTGTGGCGCGAACGAGCTCGGCGACGTGGTCGAGCCACTCTTCGTAGACATCATCGACGGGACGGTAGCGCAGGAGCTCGTTTGCTGCGATGAGCGCAGCTCGAGCCTCCAAGGGTGCGCGCAGCGCACGGGACGAAGAACTAGCTGGTGTGAGCGATGGAGTAGCGGTGCGGCCGTCTTGCCGCACGGATGGATGCTGAGACAACGCTTGCTGCTCGCCCCCCGCCGGGCCGGTGGCGGCGTTGATGGCGGGTGACGGGGAATGACGAGGACGTCCGCCGACGGGCGCCGTCTGGGCGACGCGGGAAGCGATGGCGGCCCGGCGCTCGGCGCGGGCCCGACGAGCGTCGGACATGGACGCGACGGTCGGAGGAGAACGGGGCGGTGGAAGACGAACTCCGGCGCACCCCTACCTGGCGCGCCAAATGTCGGATTTCGGGTTCCGGCAGACCCTTAAGGTTCGAACTCTGGGGTGCGTGCGGAGATTACGCCTTCTACCTCTCCATCTCTCGCAAAGATCTAGACTACTGAAAGAACTGCACAAGAGACACAAGGTTTATACTGGTTCGGGCCACTGTTGTGGTGTAATACCCTACTCCAGTGTGTGGTGGGTGGATTGCCTCTTAGGGCTGATGATGATGAACAATACAAGGAAGAACAGCCTCGCGAGGGTCTGTTCTTGGCTGGGGCGATGAACTGCTGGGAGGAGTTCAGCCACCTTTCTCTCTCTCTCTCTCTCTCTCTATGCTTCCAACCTCTCTATCGAGCCTCCCCTTCCTCTTTTTCCAACCCCTTGCTCTCTGTGCGGTTGGTCCTATTTATAGAGGCCCTGGTACTCTTCCCAAATATCGAGCGGGAAGGGAGCCAACAATGGCGGGCTAATTTGAAGGGGGACAACAAGTATCAGCTATCCTGACAAAAGTAGTCTTCGCCTGCACAAAGCTCTGGTGATGACGCCGTCTTGGGCTCCACGGTGACCTCCGTCTCGTAGTCCTCCTAGTCTTGGTTTCGTTGCACCGAAATGGCAACCTTTGCCTGATGCCTCGGTACTCCGCAGCTGCGCTTGCCCCCTTTGCACCAAAGAGGAAAGGAGGACGCTGCGCGGGCTGGCGCCCGCCTGGCGCCCTGAGTCGTCATGGCTTGCGTCACGGGCACCTCGCGAGGTACCCCGCCTTGATCTCTCCGCCTCCTCGTGAGCCAGCCTGACGAGGCCGTGCCTGAGGAAGCTCCGTGCGTCCGCCCCGCGAGGCTTGGCCCCTCGCGAGGGTCTTGGGTTTGTGTTGGTCAAGATGGGCCATGCTGGGCCCCCTTCGAGCCACGCCGCAGGCCGCAGGCAGGCAAGTCTGGGGACCCCCGTTCCCAGAACGCCGACACGCTCTTCAGGTTGTTATGGCACACATGGTTGGTAAAACACAAACGTTTGCGATATGCACCATAATCATAGACGGTTCACAGAGAGGAAATGCGTGCAAGCATGCACACAGTTGTCATTTGCAAACCGTGTGTGATGTCAGACAATATCACAAATGGTGCGGGCAAACTAAACGTTCGTGTTAGTTGCCTTATCATACACGATTCGCAACCATGATCTGTTTCTGATGAAGTATGCATTGTAAACGTTGCACCACAGGATAGCGTGTGCGATAGTTGTCATGTACGACGATGTTAGATGGTCCGACGTTTCGTAATCCTGTCCGACACTCGTACGACGATTAGCTAATCTTCTTAATGGTGAACCGTTTGTGATGGGCGCGCATCATACACGTTCTATAATAGTGAACCGTTTGTGATGGGCCATGCATCGTAAACGTAGCACCACAGAATACCGACTGCGATGGCAATGCGAGCAGAAACTAGTAGGAGTACTGTAGGGGCCCTATCCCCGGTGGTTTATGGGTCATGTGGGAAGCACGGTTCCAAACGATGTCGTGGAAAGGGGTTAAAAAACATTTGTTTAGGACCAACGCGCACCAGTTCTTGAACTTTGGAGGTGCTCTGCATTTATGTTTTGCGGTTTCAGAAAGGGCTAGCAAGATACCATTATGGTCATATTATATCATGGTTGTTTTGACAACGTGTTGCCGTTTGAGATATCTTATTATTGCTCACTAATTGATTATGTCATTGATATGAGTCATTATAATCTTTAAGAGTTATTGTCGACATGGTTAGTTATAATGCTCGCTAAAAACCGGGGTGTTGTTTAAGCTTATTTATTCAAACAAGAGCAAAAGAGTTCGTAAAAGTTTTTCTTTCTCACTTTCAGTTTATCAACGGAATTGCTTGAGGACAAGCAAAGGTTTAAGCTTGGGGGAGTTGATACGTCTCCAACTTATCTACTTTTTCTCACGCTTTTCCTCTTGTTTTGGACTCTAATTTGCATGATCTGAATGAAACTAACCCTAGACTGACGTTTTTTAAGCAGAACTATCATGTTGTTGTTTTTGTGCAGAAATAGAAGTTCTCGGAATGGAACAAAACTTTGTGCGGATTTTTTATACCAATAATAAGAATTTCTAGAGCCAAGACCCACCGGAGAGGGGCCATGGGTGGGCACAACCCACCAGGGCGTGCCCCCTCTCCTGGCACGCCCAGGTGGGTTGTACCCACCTGGTGGCCCCGTTGACGACCCCCCTGATACTATAAATTCACATTAATCCAGAAAAAAATCAGGGAGAAAGAATTATCACGATCCATGAGACGGAGCCGCCGCTTGGCCCTGTTCTTCCTCGGGAGGGTAGATCTGGAGTCCGTTGGGGCTCCGGAGAGGGGGATCTTCGTTCTTCGTCATCACCAACCCTTCTCCGTCGCCAATTCCATGATGCTCCCCACCAGGAGTGAGTAATTCCTTCTTAGGCTCGCTGGTCGATGAGGACTTGGATGAGATTCATCATATAATCGAGGTAGTTTCGTTAGGGCTTGATCCCTAGTATCCACTATGTTCTTAGATTGATATTGCTATGACCTTGCCATGCTTAATGCTTGTCACTTTGGGCCCGGGTGCCATGATT